>NW_025957554.1:0-37178 GCF_023159225.1 Perognathus longimembris pacificus
AATAAAAATAAGTGGAAAAGGTGTGAGTGCGTGAGCACACAGGAGCAAAGACAAGTAGCGCAGCTTGATGCGTAGTAAAAAAAATAATAAATAGACAACTGGTCGACCTCATTAGAAATAAAAACCCAAAAGATTAGATAGACAAACAAACAAACACATAAATGTGGAGAGAAGGGCAGTGCGCGCAGGAGCAAAGGTAAACAGCAGACAGACCTGAATCCTTATCTTTACAAGGTCGACCTCAGAACTTTGTTCAGTTTGTCTCGGTGACGGATAATAGAAGTTAGGGCAGGCAACTGGTTCGACTTCATTTAAATAAACAAATAAAAAATAGATAAACTCTCAGGAATAGATAAATAATAACAAAAAAATTGTAAAAGTGGAGAAAGCGAGAGCGCGGCGAATGCACTCAAGCAAACACAAACAGCACAGCACGATGCGTATTTTTTTTTTAAATTGACAAAATAAATCAAAAATGAATCAAAAATAAAATACGTGGAAAAGGCGAGAGTGCGCGAGCACACAGGAGCAAAGACAAGCAGCGCAGCTTGATGCGTAGTAAAAAAAATAATAAATAGACAACTGGTCGACCTCATTAGAAATAAAAACCCAAAAGATTAGATAAGCAAACAAACAAACACATAAATGTGGAGAGAAGGGCAGTGCGCGCAGGATCAAAGGTAAACAGCAGACAGACCTGAATCCTTATCTTTACAAGGTCGAACTCAGAACTTTGTTCAGTTTGTCTCGGTGACGGATAATGGAAGGAAGGGCAGGCAACTGGTCGACTTCATTTAAATAAACAAATAAAAAATAAGATAAACTCTCAGGAATAGATAAATAATAACATAAAAATTGTAAAGTGGAGAAAGCGAGAGCGCGCGAATGCACTCAAGCAAACACAAACAGCACAGCACGATGCGAATTTTTTTTTAAAATTGACAAAATAAATCAAAAATGAAAATAAGTGGAAAAGGCGAGAGTGCGCGAGCACACAGGAGCAAAGACAAGCAGCGCAGCTTGATGCGTAGTAAAAAAAATAATAAATAGACAACTGGTCGACCTCATTAGAAATAAAAACCCAAAAGATTAGATAGACAAACAAACAAACACATAAATGTGGAGAGAAGGGCAGTGCGCGCAGGAGCAAAGGTAAACAGCAGACAGACCTGAATCCTTATCTTTACAAGGTCGACCTCAGAACTTTGTTCAGTTTGTCTCGGTGACGGATAATGGAAGAAAGGGCAGGCAACTGGTCGACTTCATTTAAATAAACAAATAAAAAATAAGATAAACTCTCAGGAATAGATAAATAATAACAAAAAAATTGTAAGGTGGAGAAAGCGAGAGCGCGCGAATGCACTCAAGCAAACACAAACAGCACAGCACGATGCGTATTTTTTTTTAAATTGACAAAACAAATCAAAAATAAATCAAAAATAAAAATAAGTGGAAAAGCTGAGAGTGCGCGAGCACACAGGAGCAAACACAAGCAGCGCAGCTTGATGCGTAGTAAAAAAAATAATAAATAGACAACTGGTCGACCTCATTAGAAATAAAAACCCAAAAGATTAGATAGACAAACAAACAAACACATAAATGTGGAGAGAAGGGCAGTGCGCGCAGGAGCAAAGGTAAACAGCAGACAGACCTGAATCCTTATCTTTACAAGGTCGACCTCAGAACTTTGTTCAGTTTGTCTCGGTGACGGATAATGGAAGGAAGGGCAGGCAACTGGTCGACTTCATTTAAATAAACAAATAAAAAATAAGATAAACTCTCAGGAATAGATAAATAATAACAAAAAAATTGTAAAGTGGAGAAAGCGAGAGCGCGCGAATGCACTCAAGCAAACACAAACAGCACAGCACGATGCGTATTTTTTTTAAAATTGACAAAATAAATCAAAAATAAATCAAAAATAAAAATAAGTAGGAAAGGCGAGAGTGCGCGAGCACACAGGAGCAAACACAAGCAGCGCAGCTTGATGCGTAGTAAAAAAAATAATAAATAGACAACTGGTGGACCTCATTAGAAATAAAAACCCAAAAGATTAGATAGACAAACAAACAAACACATAAATGTGGAGAGAAGGGCAGTGCGCACAGGAGCAAAGGTAAACAGCAGACAGACCTGAATCCTTATCTTTACAAGGTCGACCTCAGAACTTTGTTCAGTTTGTCTCGGTGACGGATAATGGAAGGAAGGGCAGGCAACTGGTCGACTTCATTTAAATAAACAAATAAAAAATAAGATAAACTCTCAGGAATAGATAAATCATAACAAAAAAATTGTAAAGTGAGAAAGCGAGAGCGCGCGAATGCACTCAAGCAAACACAAACAGCACAGCACGATGCGTATTTTTTTTAAATTGACAAAATAAATGAAAAATAAATCAAAAATAAAAAATAAGTGGAAAAGCCGAGAGTGCGCGAGCACACAGGAGCAAAGACAAGCAGCGCAGCTTGATGCGTAGTAAAAAAAATAATAAATAGACAACTGGTCGACCTCATTAGAAATGAAAACCCAAAAGATTAGATAGACAAACAAACAAACACATAAATGTGCAGAGAAGGGCAGTGCGCGCAGGAGCAAAGGTAAACAGCAGACAGACCTGAATCCTTATCTTTACAAGGTCGACCTCAGAACTTTGTTCAGTTTGTCTCGGTGACGGATAATGGAAGGAAGGGCAGGCAACTGGTCGACTTCATTTAAATAAACAAATAAAAAATAAGATAAACTCTCAGGAATAGATAAATAATAACAAAAAAATTGTAAAGTGGAGAAAGCGAGAGCGCGCGAATGCACTCAAGCAAACACAAACAGCACAGCACGATGCGTATATTTTTTTTAAATTGACAAAATAAATCAAAAATAAATCAAAAATAAAAATAAGTGGAAAATGCGAGAGTGCGCGAGCACACAGGAGCAAAGACAAGCAGCGCAGCTTGATGCGTAGTAAAAAAAATAATAAATAGACAACTGGTCGACCTCATTAGAAATAAAAACCCAAAAGATTAGATAGACAAACAAACAAACACATAAATGTGCAGAGAAGGGCAGTGCGCGCAGGAGCAAAGGTAAACTGCAGACAGACCTGAATCCTTATCTTTACAAGGTCGACCTCAGAACTTTGTTCAGTTTGTCTCGGTGACGGATAATGGAAGGAAGGGCAGGCAACTGGTCGACTTCATTTAAATAAACAAATAAATAATAAGATAAACTCTCAGGAATAGATAAATAATAACAAAAAAACTGTAAAGTGGAGAAAGCGAGAGCGCGCGAATGCACTCAAGCAAACACAAACAGCACAGCACGATGCGTATTGTTTTTTAAATTGACAAAATAAATCAAAAATAAATCAAAAATAAAAATAAGTGGAAAAGGCGAGAGTGCGCGAGCTCACAGGAACAAAGACAAGCAGCGCAGCTTGATGCGTAGTAAAAAAAATAATAAATAGACAACTGGTCGACCTCATTAGAAATAAAAACCCAAAAGATTAGATAGACAAACAAACAAACACATAAATGTGGAGAGAAGGGCAGTGCGCGCAGGAGCAAAGGTAAACAGCAGACAGACCTGAATCCTTATCTTTACAAGGTCGACCTCAGATCTTTGTTCAGTTTGTCTCGGTGACGGATAATGGAAGGAAGGGCAGGCAACTGGTCGACTTCATTTAAATAAACAAATAAAAAATAAGATAAACTCTCAGGAATAGATAAATAATAACAAAAAAATTGTAAAGTGGAGAAAGCGAGAGGCGCGCGAATGCACTCAAGCAAACACAAACAGCACAGCACGATGCGTATTTTTTTTAAATTGACAAAATAAATCAAAAATAAAAATAAGTGGAAAAGGCGAGAGTGCGCGAGCACACAGGAGCAAAGACAAGCAGCGCAGCTTGATGCGTAGTAAAAAAAATAATAAATAGACAACTGGTCGACCTCATTAGAAATAAAAACCCAAAAGATTAGATAGACAAACAAACAAACACATAAATGTGCAGAGAAGGGCAGTGCGCGCAGGAGCAAAGGTAAACAGCAGACAGACCTGAATCCTTATCTTTACAAGGTCGACCTCAGAACTTTGTTCAGTTTGTCTCGGTGACGGATAATGGAAGGAAGGGCAGGCAACTGGTCGACTTCATTTAAATAAACAAATAAAAAATAAGATAAACTCTCAGGAATAGATAAATAATAACAAAAAAATTGTAAAGTGGAGAAAGCGAGAGCGCGCGAATGCACTCAAGCAAACACAAACAGCACAGCACGATGCGTATTTTTTTTTAAAATTGACAAAATAAATCAAAAATAAATCAAAAATAAAAATAAGTAGGAAAGGCGAGAGTGCGCGAGCACACAGGAGCAAAGACAAGCAGCGCAGCTTGATGCGTAGTAAAAAAAATAATAAATAGACAACTGGTGGACCTCATTAGAAATAAAAACCCAAAAGATTAGATAGACAAACAAACAAACACATAAATGTGGAGAGAAGGGCAGTGCGCGCAGGAGCAAAGGTAAACAGTAGACAGACCTGAATCCTTATCTTTACAAGGTCGACCTCAGAACTTTGTTCAGTTTGTCTCGGTGACGGATAATGGAAGGAAGGGCAGGCAACTGGTCGACTTCATTTAAATAAACAAATAAAAAATAAGATAAACTCTCAGGAATAGATAAATCATAACAAAAAAATTGTAAAGTGGAGAAAGCGAGAGCGCGCGAATGCACTCAAGCAAACACAAACAGCACAGCACGATGCGTATTTTTTTTAAATTGACAAAATAAATGAAAAATAAATCAAAAATAAAAATAAGTGGAAAAGCCGAGAGTGCGCGAGCACACAGGAGCAAAGACAAGCAGCGCAGATTGATGCGTAGTAAAAAAAATAATAAATAGACAACTGGTCGACCTCATTAGAAATGAAAACCCAAAAGATTAGATAGACAAACAAACAAACACATAAATGTGCAGAGAAGGGCAGTGCGCGCAGGAGCAAAGGTAAAGAGCAGACAGACCTGAATCCTTATCTTTACAAGGTCGCCCTCAGAACTTTGTTCAGTTTGTCTCGGTGACGGATAATGGAAGGAAGGGCAGGCAACTGGTCGACTTCATTTAAATAAACAAATAAAAAATAAGATAAACTCTCAGGAATAGATAAATAATAACAAAAAAATTGTAAAGTGGAGAAAGCGAGAGCGCGCGAATGCACTCAAGCAAACACAAACAGCACAGCACGATGCGTATATTTTTTTTAAATTGACAAAATAAATCAAAAATAAATCAAAAATAAAAATAAGTGGAAAATGCGAGAGTGCGCGAGCACACAGGAGCAAAGACAAGCAGCGCAGCTTGATGCGTAGTAAAAAAAATAATAAATAGACAACTGGTCGACCTCATTAGAAATAAAAACCCAAAAGATTAGATAGACAAACAAACAAACACATAAATGTGCAGAGAAGGGCAGTGCGCGCAGGAGCAAAGGTAAACAGCAGACAGACCTGAATCCTTATCTTTACAAGGTCGACCTCAGAACTTTGTTCAGTTTGTCTCGGTGACGGATAATGGAAGGAAGGGCAGGCAACTGGTCGACTTCATTTAAATAAACAAATAAATAATAAGATAAACTCTCAGGAATAGATAAATAATAACAAAAAAACTGTAAGGTGGAGAAAGCGAGAGCGCGCGAATGCACTCAAGCAAACACAAACAGCACAGCACAATGCGTATTGTTTTTTAAATTGACAAAATAAATCAAAAATAAATCAAAAATAAAAATAAGTGGAAAAGGCGAGAGTGCGCGAGCTCACAGGAACAAAGACAAGCAGCGCAGCTTGATGCGTAGTAAAAAAAATAATAAATAGACAACTGGTCGACCTCATTAGAAATAAAAACCCAAAAGATTAGATAGACAAACAAACAAACACATAAATGTGGAGAGAAGGGCAGTGCGCGCAGGAGCAAAGGTAAACAGCAGACAGACCTGAATCCTTATCTTTACAAGGTCGACCTCAGAACTTTGTTCAGTTTGTCTCGGTGACGGATAATGGAAGGAAGGGCAGGCAACTGGTCGACTTCATTTAAATAAACAAATAAAAAATAAGATAAACTCTCAGGAATAGATAAATAATAACAAAAAAATTGTAAAGTGGAGAAAGCGAGAGCGCGCGAATGCACTCAAGCAAACACAAACAGCACAGCACGATGCGTATTTTTTTTAAATTGACAAAATAAATCAAAAATAAAAATAAGTGGAAAAGGCGAGAGTGCGCGAGCACACAGGAGCAAAGACAAGCAGCGCAGCTTGATGCGTAGTAAAAAAAATAATAAATAGACAACTGGTCGACCTCATTAGAAATAAAAACCCAAAAGATTAGATAGACAAACAAACAAACACATAAATGTGCAGAGAAGGGCAGTGCGCGCAGGAGCAAAGGTAAACAGCAGACAGACCTGAATCCTTATCTTTACAAGGTCGACCTCAGAACTTTGTTCAGTTTGTCTCGGTGACGGATAATGGAAGGAAGGGCAGGCAACTGGTCGACTTCATTTAAATAAACAAATAAAAAATAAGATAAACTCTCAGGAATAGATAAATAATAACAAAAAAAATTGTAAAGTGGAGAAAGCGAGAGCGCGCGAATGCACTCAAGAAAACACAAACAGCACAGCACGATGCGTATTTTTTTTTAAATTGACAAAATAAATAAAAAATAAATCAAAAATAAAAATAAGTGGAAAAGGCGAGAGTGCGCGAGCACACAGGAGCAAAGACAAGCAGCGCAGCTTGATGCGTAGTAAAAAAAATAATAAATAGACAACTGGTCGACCTCATTAGAAATAAAACCCAAAAGATTAGATAGACAAACAAACAAACACATAAATGTGGAGAGAAGGGCAGTGCGCGCAGGAGCAAAGGTAAACAGCAGACAGACCTGAATCCTTATCTTTACAAGGTCGACCTCAGAACTTTGTTCAGTTTGTCTCGGTGACGGATAATGGAAGGAAGGGCAGGCAAGTGGTCGACTTCAATTAAATAAACAAATAAAAATAAGATAAACTCTCAGGAATAGATAAATAATAACAAAAAAATTGTAAAGTGGAGAAAGCGAGAGCGCGCGAATGCACTCAAGCAAACACAATCAGCACAGAACGATGCGTATTTTTTTTAAATTGACAAAATAAATCAAAAATAAATCAAAAATAAAAATAAGTGGAAAAGGCGAGAGTGCGCGAGCACACAGGAGCAAAGACAAGCAGCACAGCTTGATGCGTAGTAAAAAAAATAATAAATAGACAACTGGTCGACCTCATTAGAAATAAAAACCCAAAAGATTAGATAGACAAACAAACAAACACATAAATGTGGAGAGAAGGGCAGTGCGCGCAGGAGCAAAGGTAAACAGCAGACAGACCTGAATCCTTATCTTTACAAGGTCGACCTCAGAACTTAGTTCAGTTTGTCTCGGTGACGGATAATGGAAGGAAGGGCAGGCAACTGGTCGACTTCATTTAAATATACAAATAAAAAATAAGATAAACTCTCAGGTATAGATAAATAATAACAAAAAAATTGTAAAGTGGAGAAAGCGAGAGCGCGCGAATGCACTCAAGCAAACACAAACAGCACAGCACGATGCGTATTTTTTTTTAAATTGACAAACCAAATCAAAAATAAATCAAAAATAAAAATAGGTGGAAAAGCTGAGAGTGCGCGAGCACACAGGAGCAAACACAAGCAGCGCAGCTTGATGCGTAGTAAAAAAAATAATAAATAGACAACTGGTCGACCTCATTAGAAATAAAAACCCAAAAGATTAGATAGACAAACAAACAAACACATAAATGTGGAGAGAAGGGCAGTGCGCGCAGGAGCAAAGGTAAACAGCAGACAGACCTGAATCCTTATCTTTACAAGGTCGACCTCAGAACTTTGTTCAGTTTGTCTCGGTGACGGATAATGGAAGGAAGGGCAGGCAACTGGTCGACTTCATTTAAATAAACAAATAATAAATAAGATAAACTCTCAGGAATAGATAAATAATAACAAAAAAATTGTAAAGTGGAGAAAGCGAGAGCGCGCGAATGCACTCAAGCAAACACAAACAGCACAGCACGATGCGTATTTTTTTTTAAATTGACAAAATAAATCAAAAATAAATCAAAGATAAAAATAAGTGGAAAAGGCGAGAGTGCGCGAGCACACAGGAGCAAAGACAAGCAGCGCAGCTTGATGCGTAGTAACAAAAATAATAAATAGACAACTGGTCGACCTCATTAGAAATAAAAACCCAAAAGATTAGATAGACAAACAAACAAACACATAAATGTGGAGAGAAGGGCAGTGCGCGCAGGAGCAAAGGTAAACAGCAGACAGACCTGAATCCTTATCTTTACAAGGTCGACCTCAGAACTTTGTTCAGTTTGTCTCGGTGACGGATAATGGAAGGAAGGGCAGGCAACTGGTCGACTTCATTTAAATAAACAAATAAAAAATAAGATAAACTCTCAGGAATAGATAAATAATAACAAAAAAATTGTAAAGTGGAGAAAGCGAGAGCGCGCGAATGCACTCAAGCAAACACAAACAGCACAGCACGATGCGTATTTTTTTTTAAATTGACAAAATAAATCAAAAATAAATCAAAAATAAAAATAAGTAGGAAAGGCGAGAGTGCGCGAGCACACAGGAGCAAAGACAAGCAGCGCAGCTTGATGCGTAGTAAAAAAAATAATAAATAGACAACTGGTGGACCTCATTAGAAATAAAAACCCAAAAGATTAGATAGACAAACAAACAAACACATAAATGTGCAGAGAAGGGCAGTGCGCGCAGGAGCAAAGGTAAACAGCAGACAGACCTGAATCCTTATCTTTACAAGGTCGACCTCAGAACTTTGTTCAGTTTGTCTCGGTGACGGATAATGGAAGGAAGGGCAGGCAACTGGTCGACTTCATTTAAATAAACAAATAACAAATAAGATAAACTCTCAGGAATAGATAAATCATAACAAAAAAATTGTAAAGTGGAGAAAGCGAGAGCGCGCGAATGCACTCAAGCAAACACAAACAGCACAGCACGATGCGTATTTTTTTTAAATTGACAAAATAAATAAAAAATAAATCAAAAATAAAAATAAGTGGAAAAGGAGAGAGTGCGCGAGCACACAGGAGCACAGACAAGCAGCGCAGCTTGATGCGTAGTAAAAAAAATAATAAATAGACAACTGGTCGACCTCATTAGAAATAAAAACCCAAAAGATTAGATAGACAAACAAACAAACACATAAATGTGGAGAGAAGGGCAGTGCGCGCAGGAGCAAAGGTAAACAGCAGACAGACCTGAATCCTTATCTTTACAAGGTCGACCTCAGAACTTTGTTCAGTTTGTCTCGGTGACGGATAATGGAAGGAAGGGCAGGCAACTGGTCGACTTCATTTAAATAAACAAATAAAAAATAAGATAAACTCTCAGGAATAGATAAATAATAACAAAAAAATTGTAAAGTGGAGAAAGCGAGAGCGCGCGAATGCACTCAAGCAAACACAAACAGCACAGCACGATGCGTATTTTTTTTTAAATTGACAAAACAAATCAAAAATAAATCAAAAATAAAAATAAATGGAAAAGCTGAGAGTGCGCGAGCACACAGGAGCAAACACAAGCAGCGCAGCTTGATGCGTAGTAAAAAAAAATAATAAATAGACAACTGGTCGACCTCATTAGAAATAAAAACCCAAAAGATTAGATAGACAAACAAACAAACACATAAATGTGGAGAGAAGGGCAGTGCGCGCAGGAGCAAAGGTAAACAGCAGACAGACCTGAATCCTTATCTTTACAAGGTCGACCTCAGAACTTTGTTCAGTTTGTCTCGGTGACGGATAATGGAAGGAAGGGCAGGCAACTGGTCGACTTCATTTAAATAAACAAATAAAAAATAAGATAAACTCTCAGGAATAGATAAATAATAACAAAAAAATTGTACAGTGGAGAAAGCGAGAGCGCGCGAATGCACTCAAGCAAACACAAACAGCACAGCACGATGCGTATTTTTTTTAAAATTGACAAAATAAATCAAAAATAAATCAAAAATAAAAATAAGTGGAAAAGGCGAGAGTGCGCGAGCACACAGGAGCAAAGACAAGCAGCGCAGCTTGATGCATAGTAACAAAAATAATAAATAGACAACTGGTCGACCTCATTAGAAATAAAAACCCAAAAGATTAGATAGACAAACAAACAAACACATAAATGTGGAGAGAAGGGAAGTACGCGCAGGAGCAAAGGTAAACAGCAGACAGACCTGAATCCTAATCTTTACAAGGTCGACCTCAGAACTTTGTTCAGTTTGTCTCGGTAACGGATAATGGAAGGAAGAGCAGGCAACTGGTCGACTTCATTTAAATAAACAAATAAAAAATAAGATAAACTCTCAGGAATAGATAAATAATAACAAAAAATTGTAAAGTGGAGAAAGCGAGAGCGCGCGAATGCACTCAATCAAACACAATCAGCACAGAACGATGCGTATTTTTTTTAAATTGACAAAATAAATCAAAAATAAATCAAAAATAAAAATAAGTGGAAAAGGTGTGAGTGCGTGAGCACACAGGAGCAAAGACAAGTAGCGCAGCTTGATGCGTAGTAAAAAAAATAATAAATAGACAACTGGTCGACCTCATTAGAAATAAAAACCCAAAAGATTAGATAGACAAACAAACAAACACATAAATGTGGAGAGAAGGGCAGTGCGCGCAGGAGCAAAGATAAACAGCAGACAGACCTGAATCCTTATCTTTACAAGGTCGACCTCAGAACTTTGTTCAGTTTGTCTCGGTGACGGATAATGGAAGGAAGGGCAGGCAACTGGTCGACTTCATTTAAATAAACAAATAAAAAATAAGATAAACTCTCAGGAATAGATAAATAATAACAAAAAATTGTAAAGTGGAGAAAGCGAGAGCGCGCGAATGCACTCAAGCAAACACAAACAGCACAGCACGATGCGAATTTTTTTTTAAAATTAGCAAAATAAATCAAAAATGAAAATAAGTGGAAAAGGCGAGAGTGCGCGAGCACACAGGAGCAAGACAAGCAGCGCAGCTTGATGCGTAGTAAAAAAAATAATAAATAGACAACTGGTCGACCTCATTAGAAATAAAAACCCAAAAGATTAGATAGACAAACAAACAAACACATAAATGTGGAGAGAAGGGCAGTGCGCGCAGGAGCAAAGGTAAACAGCAGACAGACCTGAATCCTTACCTTTACAAGGTCGACCTCAGAACTTTGTTCAGTTTGTCTCGGTGACGGATAATAGAAGTTAGGGCAGGCAACTGGTCGACTTCATTTAAATAAACAAATAAAATATAAGATAAACTCTCAGGAATAGATAAATAATAACAAAAAAATTGTAAAGTGGAGAAAGCGAGAGCGCGCGAATGCACTCAAGCAAACACAAACAGCACAGCACGATGCGTATTTTTTTTTAAATTGACAAAATAAATCAAAAATGAATCAAAAATAAAAATACGTGGAAAAGGCGAGAGTGCGCGAGCACACAGGAGCAAAGACAAGCAGCGCAGCTTGATGCGTAGTAAAAAAAATAATAAATAGACAACTGGTCGACCTCATTAGAAATAAAAACCCAAAAGATTAGATAAGCAAACAAACAAACACATAAATGTGGAGAGAAGGGCAGTGCGCGCAGGATCAAAGGTAAACAGCAGACAGACCTGAATCCTTATCTTTACAAGGTCGACCTCAGAACTTTGTTCAGTTTGTCTCGGTGACGGATAATGGAAGGAAGGGCAGGCAACTGGTCGACTTCATTTAAATAAACAAATAAAAAATAAGATAAACTCTCAGGAATAGATAAATAATAACATAAAAATTGTAAAGTGGAGAAAGCGAGAGCGCGCGAATGCACTCAAGCAAACACAAACAGCACAGCACGATGCGAATTTTTTTTTAAAATTGACAAAATAAATCAAAAATGAAAATAAGTGGAAATGGCGAGAGTGCGCGAGCACACAGGAGCAAAGACAAGCAGCGCAGCTTGATGCGTAGTAAAAAAAATAATAAATAGACAACTGGTCGACCTCATTAGAAATAAAAACCCAAAAGATTAGATAGACAAACAAACAAACACATAAATGTGCAGAGAAGGGCAGTGCGCGCAGGAGCAAAGGTAAACAGCAGACAGACCTGAATCCTTATCTTTACAAGGTCGACCTCAGAACTTTGTTCAGTTTGTCTCGGTGACGGATAATGGAAGGAAGGGCAGGCAACTGGTCGACTTCATTTAAATAAACAAATAACAAATAAGATAAACTCTCAGGAATAGATAAATCATAACAAAAAAATTGTAAAGTGGAGAAAGCGAGAGCGCGCGAATGCACTCAAGCAAACACAAACAGCACAGCACGATGCGTATTTTTTTTAAATTGACAAAATAAATCAAAAATAAATCAAAAATAAAAATAAGTGGAAAAGGCGAGAGTGCGCGAGCACACAGGAGCAAAGACAAGCAGCGCAGCTTGATGCGTAGTAAAAAAAATAATAAATAGACAACTGGTCGACCTCATTAGAAATAAAAACCCAAAAGATTAGATAGACAAACAAACAAACACATAAATGTGGAGAGAAGGGCAGTGCGCGCAGGAGCAAAGGTAAACAGCAGACAGACCTGAATCCTTATCTTTACAAGGTCGACCTCAGAACTTTGTTCAGTTTGTCTCGGTGACGGATAATGGAAGGAAGGGCAGGCAACTGGTCGACTTCATTTAAATAAACAAATAAAAAATAAGATAAACTCTCAGGAATAGATAAATAATAACAAAAAAATTGTAAAGTGGAGATATCGAGAGCGCGCGAATGCACTCAAGCAAACACAAACAGCACAGCACGATGCGTATTTTTTTTAAAATTGACAAAATAAATGAAAAATAAATCAAAAATAAAAATAAGTGGAAAAGCCGAGAGTGCGCGAGCACACAGGAGCAAAGACAAGCAGCGCAGCTTGATGCGTAGTAAAAAAAATAATAAATAGACAACTGGTCGACCTCATTAGAAATGAAAACCCAAAAGATTAGATAGACAAACAAACAAACACATAAATGTGCAGAGAAGGGCAGTGCGCGCAGGAGCAAAGGTAAACAGCAGACAGACCTGAATCCTTATCTTTACAAGGTCGACCTCAGAACTTTGTTCAGTTTGTCTCGGTGACGGATAATGGAAGGAAGGGCAGGCAACTGGTCGACTTCATTTAAATAAACAAATAAAAAATAAGATAAACTCTCAGGAATAGATAAATAATAACAAAAAAATTGTAAAGTGGAGAAAGCGAGAGCGCGCGAATGCACTCAAGCAAACACAAACAGCACAGCACGATGCGTATATTTTTTTTAAATTGACAAAATAAATCAAAAATAAATCAAAAATAAAAATAAGTGGAAAATGCGAGAGTGCGCGAGCACAAAGGAGCAAAGACAAGCAGCGCAGCTTGATGCGTAGTAAAAAAAATAATAAATAGACAACTGGTCGACCTCATTAGAAATAAAAACCCAAAAGATTAGATAGACAAACAAACAAACACATAAATGTGCAGAGAAGGGCAGTGCGCGCAGGAGCAAAGGTAAACAGCAGACAGACCTGAATCCTTATCTTTACAAGGTCGACCTCAGAACTTTGTTCAGTTTGTCTCGGTGACGGATAATGGAAGGAAGGGCAGGCAACTGGTCGACTTCATTTAAATAAACAAATAAATAATAAGATAAACTCTCAGGAATAGATAAATAATAACAAAAAAACTGTAAAGTGGAGAAAGCGAGAGCGCGCGAATGCACTCAAGCAAACACAAACAGCACAGCACGATGCGTATTGTTTTTTAAATTGACAAAATAAATCAAAAATAAATCAAAAATAAAAATAAGTGGAAAAGGCGAGAGTGCGCGAGCTCACAGGAACAAAGACAAGCAGCGCAGCTTGATGCGTAGTAAAAAAAATAATAAATAGACAACTGGTCGACCTCATTAGAAATAAAAACCCAAAAGATTAGATAGACAAACAAACAAACACATAAATGTGGAGAGAAGGGCAGTGCGCGCAGGAGCAAAGGTAAACAGCAGACAGACCTGAATCCTTATCTTTACAAGGTCGACCTCAGAACTTTGTTCAGTTTGTCTCGGTGACGGATAATGGAAGGAAGGGCAGGCAACTGGTCGACTTCATTTAAATAAACAAATAAAAAATAAGATAAACTCTCAGGAATAGATAAATATGAACAAAAAAATTGTAAAGTGGAGAAAGCGAGAGCGCGCGAATGCACTCAAGCAAACACAAACAGCACAGCACGATGCGTATTTTTTTTAAATTGACAAAATAAATCAAAAATAAAAATAAGTGGAAAAGGCGAGAGTGCGCGAGCACACAGGAGCAAAGACAAGCAGCGCAGCTTGATGCGTAGTAAAAAAAATAATAAATAGACAACTGGTCGACCTCATTAGAAATAAAAACCCAAAAGATTAGATAGACAAACAAACAAACACATAAATGTGCAGAGAAGGGCAGTGCGCGCAGGAGCAAAGGTAAACAGCAGACAGACCTGAATCCTTATCTTTACAAGGTCGACCTCAGAACTTTGTTCAGTTTGTCTCGGTGACGGATAATGGAAGGAAGGGCAGGCAACTGGTCGACTTCATTTAAATAAACAAATAAAAAATAAGATAAACTCTCAGGAATAGATAAATAATAACAAAAAAAATTGTAAAGTGGAGAAAGCGAGAGCGCGCGAATGCACTCAAGCAAACACAAACAGCACAGCACGATGCGTATTTTTTTTTAAATTGACAAAATAAATCAAAAATAAATCAAAAATAAAAATAAGTGGAAAAGGCGAGAGTGCGCGAGCACACAGGAGCAAAGACAAGCAGCGCAGCTTGATGCGTAGTAAAAAAAATAATAAATAGACAACTGGTCGACCTCATTAGAAATAAAAACCCAAAAGATTAGATAGACAAACAAACAAACACATAAATGTGGAGAGAAGGGCAGTGCGCGCAGGAGCAAAGGTAAACAGCAGACAGACCTGAATCCTTATCTTTACAAGGTCGACCTCAGAACTTTGTTCAGTTTGTCTCGGTGACGGATAATGGAAGGAAGGGCAGGCAAGTGGTCGACTTCAATTAAATAAACAAATAAAAATAAGATAAACTCTCAGGAATAGATAAATAATAACAAAAAAATTGTAAAGTGGAGAAAGCGAGAGCGCGCGAATGCACTCAAGCAAACACAATCAGCACAGAACGATGCGTATTTTTTTTAAATTGACAAAATAAATCAAAAATTAATCAAAAATAAAAATAAGTGGAAAAGGCGAGAGTGCGCGAGCACACAGGAGCAAAGACAAGCAGCGCAGCTTGATGCGTAGTAAAAAAAATAATAAATAGACAACTGGTCGACCTCATTAGAAATAAAAACCCAAAAGATTAGATAGACAAACAAACAAACACATAAATGTGGAGAGAAGGGCAGTGCGCGCAGGAGCAAAGGTAAACAGCAGACAGACCTGAATCCTTATCTTTACAAGGTCGACCTCAGAACTTAGTTCAGTTTGTCTCGGTGACGGATAATGGAAGGAAGGGCAGGCAACTGGTCGACTTCATTTAAATAAACAAATAAAAAATAAGATAAACTCTCAGGAATAGATAAATAATAACAAAAAAATTGTAAAGTGGAGAAAGCGAGAGCGCGCGAATGCACTCAAGCAAACACAAACAGCACAGCACGATGCGTATTTTTTTTTAAATTGAAAAAATAAATCAAAAATAAATCAAAAATAAAAATAAGTGGAAAAGCCGAGAGTGCGCGAGCACACAGGAGCAAAGACAAGCAGCGCAGCTTGATGCGTAGTAAAAAAAATAATAAATAGACAACTGGTCGACCTCATTAGAAGTAAAAACCCAAAAGATTAGATAGACAAACAAACAAACACATAAATGTGGAGAGAAGGGCAGTGTGCGCAGGAGCAAAGGTAAACAACAGACAGACCTGAATCCTTATCTTTACAAGGTCGACCTCAGAACTTTGTTCAGTTTGTCTCGGTGACGGATCATGGAAGGAAGGGCAGGCAACTGGTCCACTTCATTTAAGTAAACAAATAAAAAATAAGATAAACTCTCAGGAATAAATAAATAATAACAAAAAAATTGTAAAGTGGAGAAAGCGAGAGCGCGCGAATGCACTTAAGCAAACACAAACAGCACAGCACGATTCGTATTTTTTTTTAAAATTGACAAAATAAATCAAAAATAAATCAAAAATAAAAATAAGTGGAAAAGGCGAGAGTGCGCGAGCACACAGGAGCAAAGACAAGCAGCGCAGCTTGATGCGTAGTAAAAAAAATAATAAATAGACAACTGGTCGACCTCATTAGAAATAAAAACCCAAAAGATTAGATAGACAAACAAACAAACACATAAATGTGGAGAGAAGGGCAGTGCGCGCAGGAGCAAAGGTAAACAGCAGACAGACCTGAATCCTTATCTTTACAAGGTCGACCTCAGAACTTTGTTCAGTTTGTCTCGGTGACGGATAATGGAAGGAAGGGCAGGCAACTGGTCGACTTTATTTAAATAAACAAAAAATAAGATAAACTCTCAGGAATAGATAAATAATAACAAAAAAAATTGTAAAGTGGAGAAAGCGAGAGCGCGCGAATGCACTCAAGCAAACACAAACAGCACAGCACGATGCGTATTTTTTTTTAAATTGACAAAATAAATCAAAAATAAATCAAAAATAAAAATAAGTGGAAAAGGCGAGAGTGCGCGAGCACACAGGAGCAAAGACAAGCAGCGCAGCTTGATGCGTAGTAAAAAAAATAATAAATAGACAACTGGTCGACCTCATTAGAAATAAAAACCCAAAAGATTAGATAGACAAACAAACAAACACATAAATGTGGAGAGAAGGGCAGTGCGCGCAGGAGCAAAGGTAAACAGCAGACAGACCTGAATCCTTATCTTTACAAGGTCGACCTCAGAACTTTGTTCAGTTTGTCTCGGTGACGGATAATAGAAGTTGGGGCAGGCAACTGGTCGACTTCATTTAAATAAACAAATAAAAAATAAGATAACCTCTCAGGAATAGATAAATAATAACAAAAAAATTGTAAAGTGGAGAAAGCGAGAGCGCGCGAATGCACTCAAGCAAACACAAACAGCACAGCACGATGCGTATTTTTTTTTAAATTGACAAAATAAATCAAAAATGAATCAAAAATAAAAATAAGTGGAAAAGGCGAGAGTGCGCGAGCACACAGGAGCAAAGACAAGCAGCGCAGCTTGATGCGTAGTAAAAAAAATAATAAATAGACAACTGGTCGACCTCATTAGAAATAAAAACCCAAAAGATTAGATAAGCAAACAAACAAACACATAAATGTGGAGAGAAGGGCAGTGCGCGCAGGATCAAAGGTAAACAGCAGACAGACCTGAATCCTTATCTTTACAAGGTCGACCTCAGAACTTTGTTCAGTTTGTCTCGGTGACGGATAATGGAAGGAAGGGCAGGCAACTGGTCGACTTCATTTAAATAAACAAATAAAAAATAAGATAAACTCTCAGGAATAGATAAATAATAACATAAAAATTGTAAAGTGGAGAAAGCGAGAGCGCGCGAATGCACTCAAGCAAACACACACAGCACAGCACGATGCGTATTTTTTTTAATTGACAAAATAAATCAAAAATAAGTCAAAAATAAAAATAAGTGGAAAAGGCGAGAGTGCGCGAGCACACAGGAGCAAACACAAGCAGCGCAGCTTGATGCGTAGTAAAAAAAATAATAAATAGACAACTGGTCGACCTCATTAGAAATAAAAACCCAAAAGATTAGATAGACAAACAAACAAACACATAAATGTGGAGAGAAGGGCAGTGCGCGCAGGAGCAAAGGTAAACAGCAGACAGACCTGAATCCTTATCTTTACAAGGTCGACCTCAGAACTTTGTTCAGTTTGTCTCGGTGACGGATAATGGAAGGAAGGGCAGGCAACTGGTCGACTTCATTTAAATAAACAAATAAAAAATAAGATAAACTCTCAGGAATAGATAAATAATAACAAAAAAATTGTAAAGTGGAGAAAGCGAGAGCGCGCGAATGCACTCAAGCAAACACAAACAGCACAGCACGATGCGTATTTTTTTTTAAATTGACAAAATAAATCAAAAATAAATCAAAAATAAAAATAAGTGGAAAAGGCGAGAGTGCGCGAGCACACAGGAGCAAAGACAAGCAGCGCAGCTTGATGCGTAGTAAAAAAAATAATAATTAGACAACTGGTCGACCTCATTAGAAATAAAAACCCAAAAGATTAGATAGACAAACAAACAAACACATAAATGTGGAGAGAAGGGCAGTGCGCGCAGGATCAAAGGTAAACAGCAGACAGACCTGAATCCTTATCTTTACAAGGTCGACCTCAGAACTTTGTTCAATTTGTCTCGGTGACGGATAATGGAAGGAAGGGCAGGCAACTGGTCGACTTCATTTAAATAAACAAATAAAAAATAAGATAAACTCTCAGGAATAGATAAATAATAACAAAAAAATTGTAAAGTGGAGAAAGCGAGAGCGCGCGAATGACTCAATCAAACACAAACAGCACAGCACGATGCGTATTTTTTTTTAAATTGACAAAATAAATCAAAAATAAGTCAAAAATAAAAATAAGTGGAAAAGGCGAGAGTGCGCGAGCACACAGGAGCAAAGACAAGCAGCGCAGCTTGATGCGTAGTAAAAAACATAATAAATAGACAACTGGTCGACCTCATTAGAAATAAAAACCCAAAAGATTAGATAGACAAACAAACAAACACATAAATGTGGAGAGAAGGGCAGTGTGCGCAGGAGCAAAGGTAAACAGCAGACAGACCTGGATCCTTATCTTTACAAGGTCGACCTCAGAACTTTGTTCAGTTTGTCTCGGTGACGGATAATGGAAGGAAGGGCAGGCAAGTGGTCGACTTCATTTAAATAAACAAATAAAAAATAAGATAAACTCTCAGGAATAGATAAATAATAACAAAAAAATTGTAAAGTGGAGAAAGCGAGAGCGCGCGAATGCACTCAAGCAAACACAAACAGCACAGCACGATGCGTATTTTTTTTAAATTGACAAAATAAATCAAAAATAAAAATAAGTGGAAAAGGCGAGAGTGCGCGAGCACACAGGAACAAAGACAAGCAGCGCAGCTTGATGCGTAGTAAAAAAAAATAATAAATAGACAACTGGTCGACCTCATTATAAATAAAAACCCAAAAGATTAGATAGACAAACAAACAAACACATAAATGTGGGGAGAAGGGCAGTGCGCGCAGGAGCAAAGGTAAACAGCAGACAGACCTGAATCCTTATCTTTACAAGGTCGACCTCAGAACTTTGTTCAGTTTGTCTCGGTGACGGATAATGGAAGGAAGGGCAGGCAACTGGTCGACTTCATTTAAATAAACAAATAAAAAATAAGATAAACTCTCAGGAATAGATAAATAATAACAAAAAAATTGTAAAGTGGAGAAAGCGAAAGCGCGCGAATGCACTCAAGCAAACACAAACAGCACAGCACGATGCGTATTTTTTTTTAAAATTGACAAAATAAATCATAAATAAATCAAAAATAAAAATAAGTGGAAAAGGCGAGAGTGCGCGAGCACACAGGAGCAAAGACAAGCAGCGCAGCTTGATGCGTAGTAAAAAAAATAATAAATAGACAACTGGTCGACCTCATTAGAAATAAAAACCCAAAAGATTAGATAGACAAACAAACAAACACATAAATGTGGAGAGAAGGACAGTACGTGCAGGAGCAAAGGTAAACAGCAGACAGACCTGATTCCTTATCTTTACAAGGTCGACCTCACAACTTTGTTCAGTTTGTCTCGGTGACGGATAATGGAAGGAAGGGCAGGCAACTGGTCGACTTCATTTAAATAAACAAATAATATTAAGATAAACTCTCAGGAATAGATAAATAATAACAAAAAAATTGTAAAGTGGAGAAAGCGAGAGCGCGCGAATGCACTCAAGCAAACACAAACAGCACAGCACGATGCGTATTTTTTTTTTAAATTGACAAAATAAATCAAAAATGAATCAAAAATAAAAATAAGTGGAAAAGGCGAGAGTGCGCGAGCACACAGGAGCAAAGACAAGCAGGGCAGCTTGATGTGTAGTAAAGAAAATAATAAATAGACAACTGGTCGACCTCATTAGAAATAAAAACCCAAAAGATTAGATAGACAAACAAACAAACACATAAATGTGGAGAGAAGGGCAGTGCGCGCAGGAGCAAAGGTAAACAGCAGACAGACCTGAATCCTTATCTTTACAAGGTCGACCTCAGAACTTTGTTCAGTTTGTCTCGGTGACGGATAATGGAAGGAAGGGCAGGCAACTGGTCGACTTCATTTAAATAAACAAATAAAAAATAAGATAAACTCTCAGGAATAGATAAATAATAACAAAAAAATTGTAAAGTGGAGAAAGCGAGAGCGCGCGAATGCACTCAAGCAAACACAAACAGCACAGCACGATGCGTATTTTTTTTAAAATTGAAAAAATAAATCAAAAATAAATCAAAAATAAAAATAAGTGGAAAAGCCGAGAGTGCGCGAGCACACAGGAGCAAAGACAAGCAGCGCAGCTTGATGCGTAGTAAAAAAAATAATAAATAGACAACTGGTCGACCTCATTAGAAGTAAAAACCCAAAAGATTAGATAGACAAACAAACAAACACATAAATGTGGAGAGAAGGGCAGTGCGCGCAGGAGCAAAGGTAAACAACAGACAGACCTGAATCCTTATCTTTACAAGGTCGACCTCAGAACTTTGTTCAGTTTGTCTCGGTGACGGATAATGGAAGGAAGGGCAGGCAACTGGTCCACTTCATTTAAATAAACAAATAAAAAATAAGATAAACTCTCAGGAATAGATAAATAATAACAAAAAAATTGTAAAGTGGAGAAAGCGAGAGCGCGCGAATGCACTTAAGCAAACACAAACAGCACAGCACGATGCGTATTTTTTTTAAAATTGACAAAATAAATCAAAAATAAATCAAAAATAAAAATAAGTGGAAAAGGCGAGAGTGCGCGAGCACACAGGAGCAAAGACAAGCAGCGCAGCTTGATGCGTAGTAAAAAAAATAATAAATAGACAACTGGTCGACCTCATTAGAAATAAAAACCCAAAGATTAGATAGACAAACAAACAAACACATAAATGTGGGGAGAAGGGCAGTGCGCGCAGGAGCAAAGGTAAAGAGCAGACAGACCTGAATCCTTATCTTTACAAGGTCGACCTCAGAACTTTGTTCAGTTTGTCTCGGTGACGGATAATGGAAGGAAGGGCAGGCAACTGGTCGACTTCATTTAAATAAACAAATAAAAAATAAGATAAACTCTCAGGAATAGATAAATAATAACAAAAAAATTGTAAAGTGGAGAAAGCGAGAGCGTGCGAATGCACTCAAGCAAACACAAACAGCACAGCACGATGCGTATTTTTTGTAAAATTAACAAAATAAATCAAAAATAAATCAAAAATAAAAATAAGTGGAAAAGGCGAGAGTGCGCGAGCCCACAGGAGCAAAGACATGCAGCGCCGATTGATGCGTAGTAAAAAAAATAATAAATAGACAACTGGTCGACCTCATTAGAAATAAAAACCCAAAAGATTAGATAGACAAACAAACAAACACATAAATGTGGAGAGAAGGGCAGTGCGCGCAGGAGCAAAGGTAAACAGCAGACAGACCTGAATCCTTATCTTTACAAGGTCGACCTCAGAACTTTGTTCAGTTTGTCTCGGTGACGGATAATGGAAGGAAGGGCAGGAAACTGGTCGACTTCATTTAAATAAACAAACAAAAAATAAGATAAACTCTCAGGAATAGATAAATAATAACAAAAAATTGTAAAGTGGAGAAAGCGAGAGCGCGCGAATGCACTCAAGCAAACACAAACAGCACAGCACGATGCGTATTTTTTTTAAATTGACAAAATAAATCAAAAATAAATCAAAAATAAAAATAAGTGGAAAAGGCGAGAATGAGCGAGCACACAGGAGCAAAGACAAGCAGCGCAGCTTGATGCGTAGTAAAAAAAATTATAAATAGACAACTGGTCGACCTCATTAGAAATAAAAACCCAAAAGATTAGATAGACAAACAAACACATAAATGTGGAGAGAAGGGCAGTGCGCGCAGGAGCAAAGGTAAACAGCAGACAGACCTGGATCCTTATCTTTACAAGGTCGACCTCAGAACTTTGTTCAGTTTGTCTCGGTGACGGATAATGGAAGGAAGGGCAGGCAACTGGTCGACTTCATTTAAATAAACAAATAAAAAATAAGATAAACTCTCAGGAATAGATAAATAATAACAAAAAAATTGTAAAGTGGAGAAAGCGAGAGCGCGCGAATGCACTCAAGCAAACACAAGCAGCACAGCACGATGCGTATTTTTTTTAAATTGACAAAATAAATCAAAAATAAAAATAAGTGGAAAAGGCGAGAGTGCGCGAGCACACAGGAGCAAAGACAAGCAGCGCAGCTTGATGCGTAGTAAAAAAAAAATAATAAATAGACAACTGGTCGACCTCATTATAAATAAAAACCCAAAAGATTAGATAGACAAACAAACAAACACATAAATGTGGGAAGAAGGGCAGTGCGCGCAGGAGCAAAGGTAAACAGCAGACAGACCTGAATCCTTATCTTTACAAGGTCGACCTCAGAACTTTGTTCAGTTTGTCTCGGTGACGGATAATGGAAGGAAGGGCAGGCAACTGGTCGACTTCATTTAAATAAACAAATAAAAAATAAGATAAACTCTCAGGAATAGATAAATAATAACAAAAAAATTGTAAAGTGGAGAAAGCGAGAGCGCGCGAATGCACTCAAACAAACACAAACAGCACAGCACGATGCGTATTTTTTTTTAAAATTGACAAAATAAATCAAAAATAAATCAAAAATAAAAATAAGTGGAAAAGGCGAGAGTGCGCGAGCACACAGGAGCAAAGACAAGCAGCGCAGCTTTATGCGTAGTAAAAAAAATAATAAATAGACAACTGGTCGACCTCATTAGAAATAAAAACCCAAAAGATTAGATAGACAAACAAACAAACACATAAATGTGGAGAGAAGGGCAGTACGTGCAGGAGCAAAGGTAAACAGCAGACAGACCTGATTCCTTATCTTTAAAAGGTCGACCTCACAACTTTGTTCAGTTTGTCTCGGTGACGGATAATGGAAGGAAGGGCAGGCAACTGGTCGACTTCATTTAAATAAACAAATAAAATTAAGATAAACTCTCAGGAATAGATAAATAATAACAAAAAAAATTGTAAAGTGGAGAAAGCGAGAGCGCGCGAATGCACTCAAGCAAACACAAACAGCACAGCACGATGCGTATTTTTTTTTAAATTGACAAAATAAATCAAAAATGAATCAAAAATAAAAATAAGTGGAAAAGGCGAGAGTGCGCGAGCACACAGGAGCAAAGACAAGCAGGGCAGCTTGATGCGTAGTAAAAAAAATAATAAATAGACAACTGGTCGACCTCATTAGAAATAAAAACCCAAAAGATTAGATAGACAAACAAACAAACACATAAATGTGGAGAGAAGGGCAGTGCGCGCAGGAGCAAAGGTAAACAGCAGACAGACCTGAATCCTTATCTTTACAAGGTCGACCTCAGAACTTTGTTCAATTTTTCTCGGTGACGGATAATGGAAGGAAGGGCAGGCAACTGGTCGACTTCATTTAAATAAACAAATAAAAAATAAGATAAACTCTCAGGAATAGATAAATAATAACAAAAAAATTGTAAAGTGGAGAAAGCGAGAGCGCGCGAATGCACTCAAGTAAACACAAACAGCACAGCACGATGCGTATTTTTTTTTAAATTGAAAAAATAAATCAAAAATAAATCAAAAATAAAAATAAGTGGAAAAGGCGAGAGTGCGCGAGCACACAGGAGCAAAGACAAGCAGCGCAGCTTGATGCGTTGTAAAAAAAATAATAAATAGACAACTGGTCGACCTCATTAGAAATAAAAACCCAAAAGATTAGATGGACAAACAAACAAACACATAAATGTGGAGAGAAGGGCAGTGCGCGCAGGAGCAAAGGTAAACAGCAGACAGACCTGAATCCTTATCTTTACAAGGTCAACCTCAGAACTTTGTTCAGTTTGTCTCGGTGACGGATAATGGAAGGAAGGGCAGGCAACTGGTCGACTTCATTTAAATAAACAAACAAAAAATAAGATAAACTCTCAGGAATAGATAAATAATAACAAAAAATTGTAAAGTCGAGAAAGCGAGAGCGCGCGAATGCACTCAAGCAAACACAAACAGCACAGCACGATGCGTATTTTTTTTAAATTGACAAAATAAATCAAAAATAAATCAAAAATAAAAATAAGTGGAAAAGGCGAGAATGAGCGAGCACACAGGGGCAAAGACAAGCAGCGCAGCTTGATGCGTATTAAAAAATTTATAAATAGACATCTGGTCGACTTCATTAGAAATAAAAACCCAAAAGATTAGATAGACAAACAAACACATAAATGTGGAGAGAAGGGCAGTGCGCGCAGGAGCAAAGGTAAACAGCAGACAGACCTGGATCCTTATCTTTACAAGGTCGACCTCAGAACTTTGTTCAGTTTGTCTCGGTGACGGATAATGGAAGGAAGGGCAGGCAACTGGTCGACTTCATTTAAATAAACAAATAAAAAATAAGATAAACTCTCAGGAATAGATAAATAATAACAAAAAAATTGTAAAGTGGAGAAAGCGAGAGCGCGCGAATGCACTCAAGCAAACACAAACAGCACAGCACGATGCGTATTTTTTTTAAATTGACAAAATAAATCAAAAATAAAAATAAGTGGAAAAGGCGAGAGTGCGCGAGCACACAGGAGCAAAGACAAGCAGCACAGCTTGATGCGTAGTAAAAAAAAATAATAAATAGACAACTGGTCGACCTCATTATAAATAAAAACCCAAAAGATTAGATAGACAAACAAACAAACACATAAATGTGGGGAGAAGGGCAGTGCGCGCAGGAGCAAAGGTAAACAGCAGACAGACCTGAATCCTTATCTTTACAAGGTCGACCTCAGAACTTTGTTCAGTTTGTCTCGGTGACGGATAATGGAAGGAAGGGCAGGCAACTGGTCGACTTCATTTAAATAAACAAATAAAAAATAAGATAAACTCTCAGGAATAGATAAATAATAACAAAAAAATTGTAAAGTGGAGAAAGCGAGAGCGCGCGAATGCACTCAAACAAACACAAACAGCACAGCACGATGCGTATTTTTTTTTAAAATTGACAAAATAAATCAAAAATAAATCAAAAAGAAAAATAAGTGGAAAAGGCGAGAGTGCGCGAGCACACAGGAGCAAAGACAAGCAGCGCAGCTTGATGCGTAGTAAAAAAAATAATAAATAGACAACTGGTCGACCTCATTAGAAATAAAAACCCAAAAGATTAGATAGACAAACAAACAAACACATAAATGTGGAGAGAAGGGCAGTACGTGCAGGAGCAAAGGTAAACAGCAGACAGACCTGATTCCTTATCTTTACAAGGTCGACCTCACAACTTTGTTCAGTTTGTCTCGGTGACGGATAATGGAAGGAAGGGCAGGCAACTGGTCGACTTCATTTAAATAAACAAATAAAATTAAGATAAACTCTCAGGAATAGATAAATAATAACAAAAAAAAATTGTAAAGTGGAGAAAGCGAGAGCGCGCGAATGCACTCAAGCAAACACAAACAGCACAGCACGATGCGTATTTTTTTTTAAATTGACAAAATAAATCAAAAATGAATCAAAAATAAAAATAAGTGGAAAAGGCGAGAGTGCGCGAGCACACAGGAGCAAAGACAAGCAGGGCAGCTTGTTGCGTAGTAAAAAAAATAATACATAGACAACTGGTCGACCTCATTAGAAATAAAAACCCAAAAGATTAGATGGACAAACAAACAAACACATAAATGTGGAGAGAAGGGCAGTGCGCGCAGGAGCAAAGGTAAACAGCAGACAGACCTGAATCCTTATCTTTACAAGGTCGACCTCAGAACTTTGTTCAATTTTTCTCGGTGACGGATAATGGAAGGAAGGGCAGGCAACTGGTCGACTTCATTTAAATAAACAAATAAAAAATAAGATAAACTCTCAGGAATAGATAAATAATAACAAAAAAATTGTAAAGTGGAGAAAGCGAGAGCGCGCGAATGCACTCAAGTAAACACAAACAGCACAGCACGATGCGTATTTTTTTTTAAATTGAAAAAATAAATCAAAAATAAATCAAAAATAAAAATAAGTGGAAAAGGCGAGAGTGCGCGAGCACACAGGAGCAAAGACAAGCAGCGCAGCTTGATGCGTAGTAAAAAAAATAATAAATAGACAACTGGTCGACCTCATTAGAAATAAAAACCCAAAAGATTAGATGGACAAACAAACAAACACATAAATGTGGAGAGAAGGGCAGTGCGCGCAGGAGCAAAGGTAAACAGCAGACAGACCTGAATCCTTATCTTTACAAGGTCAGCCTCAGAACTTTGTTCAGTTTGTCTCGGTGACGGATAATGGAAGGAAGGGCAGGCAACTGGTCGACTTCATTTAAATAAACAAACAAAAAATAAGATAAACTCTCAGGAATAGATAAATAATAACAAAAAATTGTAAAGTCGAGAAAGCGAGAGCGCGCGAATGCACTCAAGCAAACACAAACAGCACAGCACGATGCGTATTTTTTTTAAATTGACAAAATAAATCAAAAATAAATCAAAAATAAAAATAAGTGGAAAAGGCGAGAATGAGCGAGCACACAGGGGCAAAGACAAGCAGCGCAGCTTGATGCGTAGTAAAAAAAATTATAAATAGACATCTGGTCGACCTCATTAGAAATAAAAACCCAAAAGATTAGATAGACAAACAAACACATAAATGTGGAGAGAAGGGCAGTGCGCGCAGGAGCAAAGGTAAACAGCAGACAGACCTGGATCCTTATCTTTACAAGGTCGACCTCAGAACTTTGTTCAGTTTGTCTCGGTGACGGATAATGGAAGGAAGGGCAGGCAACTGGTCGACTTCATTTAAATAAACAAATAAAAAATAAGATAAACTCTCAGGAATAGATAAATAATAACAAAAAATTGTAAAGTGGTGAAAGCGAGAGCGCGCGAATGCACTCAAGCAAACACAAACAGCACAGCACGATGCGTATTTTTTTTAAATTGACAAAATAAATCAAAAATAAAAATAAGTGGAAAAGGCGAGAGTGCGCGAGCACACAGGAGCAAAGACAAGCAGCGCATCTTGATGCGTAGTAAAAAAAAATAATAAATAGACAACTGGTCGACCTCATTATAAATAAAAACCCAAAAGATTAGATAGACAAACAAACAAACACATAAATGTGGGGAGAAGGGCAGTGCGCGCAGGAGCAAAGGTAAACAGCAGACAGACCTGAATCCTTATCTTTACAAGGTCGACCTCAGAACTTTGTTCAGTTTGTCTCGGTGACGGATAATGGAAGGAAGGGCAGGCAACTGGTCGACTTCATTTAAATAAACAAATAAAAAATAAGATAAACTCTCAGGAATAGATAAATAATAACAAAAAAATTGTAAAGTGGAGAAAGCGAGAGCGCGCGAATGCACTCAAACAAACACAAACAGCACAGCACGATGCGTATTTTTTTTTAAAATTGACAAAATAAATCAAAAATAAATCAAAAATAAAAATAAGTGGAAAAGGCGAGAGTGCGCGAGCACACAGGAGCAAAGACAAGCAGCGCAGCTTGATGCGTAGTAAAAAAAATAATAAATAGACAACTGGTCGACCTCATTAGAAATAAAAACCCAAAAGATTAGATAGACAAACAAACAAACACATAAATGTGGAGAGAAGGGCAGTACGTGCAGGAGCAAAGGTAAACAGCAGACAGACCTGATTCCTTATCTTTACAAGGTCGACCTCACAACTTTGTTCAGTTTGTCTCGGTGACGGATAATGGAAGGAAGGGCAGGCAACTGGTCGACTTCATTTAAATAAACAAATAAAATTAAGATAAACTCTCAGGAATAGATAAATAATAACAAAAAAAATTGTAAAGTGGAGAAAGCGAGAGCGCGCGAATGCACTCAAGCAAACACAAACAGCACAGCACGATGCGTATTTTTTTTTTAAATTGACAAAATAAATCAAAAATGAATCAAAAATAAAAATAAGTGGAAAAGGCGAGAGTGCGCGAGCACACAGGAGCAAAGACAAGCAGGGCAGCTTGTTGCGTAGTAAAAAAAATAATAAATAGACAACTGGTCGACCTCATTAGAAATAAAAACCCAAAAGATTAGATAGACAAACAAACAAACACATAAATGTGGAGAGAAGGGCAGTGCGCGCAGGAGCAAAGGTAAACAGCAGACAGACCTGAATCCTTATCTTTACAAGGTCGACCTCAGAACTTTGTTCAATTTTTCTCGGTGACGGATAATGGAAGGAAGGGCAGGCAACTGGTCGACTTCATTTAAATAAACAAATAAAAAATAAGATAAACTCTCAGGAATAGATAAATAATAACAAAAAAATTGTAAAGTGGAGAAAGCGAGAGCGCGCGAATGCACTCAAGTAAACACAAACAGCACAGCACGATGCGTATTTTTTTTTAAATTGAAAAAATAAATAAAAAATAAATCAAAAATAAAAATAAGTGGAAAAGGCGAGAGTGCGCGAGCACACAGGAGCAAAGACAAGCAGCGCAGCTTGATGCGTAGTAAAAAAAATAATAAATAGACAACTGGTCGACCTCATTAGAAATAAAAACCCAAAAGATTAGATGGACAAACAAACAAACACATGAATGTGGAGAGAAGGGCAGTGCGCGCAGGAGCAAAGGTAAACAGCAGACAGACCTGAATCCTTATCTTTACAAGGTCAACCTCAGAACTTTGTTCAGTTTGTCTCGGTGACGGATAATGGAAGGAAGGGCAGGCAACTGGTCGACTTCATTTAAGTAAACAAATAAAAAATAAGATAAACTCTCAGGAATAGATAAATAATAACAAAAAAATTGTAAAGTGGAGAAAGCGAGAGCGTGCGAATGCACTCAAGCAAACACAAACAGCACAGCACGATGCGTATTTTTTTTAAAATTAACAAAATAAATCAAAAATAAATCAAAAATAAAAATAAGTGGAAAAGGCGAGAGTGCGCGAGCACACAGGAGCAAAGACATGCAGCGCAGCTTGATGCGTAGTAAAAAAAATAATAAATAGACAACTGGTCGACCTCATTAGAAATAAAAACCCAAAAGATTAGATAGACAAACAAACAAACACATAAATGTGGAGAGAAGGGCAGTGCGCGCAGGAGCAAAGGTAAACAGCAGACAGACCTGAATCCTTATCTTTACAAGGTCGACCTCAGAACTTTGTTCAGTTTGTCTCGGTGACGGATAATGGAAGGAAGGGCAGGCAACTGGTCGACTTCATTTAAATAAACAAACAAAAAATAAGATAAACTCTCAGGAATAGATAAATAATAACAAAAAATTGTAAAGTGGAGAAAGCGAGAGCGCGCGAATGCACTCAAGCAAACACAAACAGCACAGCACGATGCGTATTTTTTTTTAAATTGACAAAATAAATCAAAAATAAATCAAAAATAAAAATAAGTGGAAAAGGCGAGAATGAGCGAGCACACAGGAGCAAAGACAAGCAGCGCAGCTTGATGCGTAGTAAAAAAAATAATAAATAGACAACTGGTCGACCTCATTAGAAATAAAAACCCAAAAGATTAGGTTGACAAACAAACAAACAAATAAATGTGGAGAGAATGGCAGTGCGCGCAGGAGCAAAGGTAAACAGCAGGCAGACCTGAATCCTTATCTTTACAAGGTCGACCTCAGAACTTTGTTCAGTTTGTCTCGGTGACGGATAATGGAAGGAAGGGCAGGCAACTGGTCGACTTCATTTAAATAAACAAATAAAAAATAAGATAAACTCTCAGGAATAGATAAATAATAACAAAAAAATTGTAAAGTGGAGAAAGCGAGAGCGCGCGAATGCAATCAAGCAAACACAAACAGCACAGCACGATGCGTATTATTTTAAATTGACAAAATAAATCAAAAATAAATCAAAAATAAAAATAAGTGGAAAAGGCGAGGGTGCGCGAGCACACAAGAGCAAAGACAAGCAGCGCAGCTTGATGCGTAGTAAAAAAAATAATAAATAGACAACTGGTCGACCTCATTAGAAATAAAAACCCAAAAGATTAGATAGACAAACAAACAAACACATAAATATGGACAGAATGGCAGTGCGCGCAGGAGCAACGGTAAACAGCAGACAGACCTGAATCCTTATCTTTACAAGGTCGACCTCAGAAATTTGTTCAGTTTGTCTCGGTGACGGATAATGGAAGGAAGGGCAGGCAACTGGTCGACTTCATTTAAATAAACAAATAAAAAATAAGACAAACTCTCAGGAATAGTTAAATAATTACAAAAAATTGTAAAGTGGAGAAAGCGAGAGCGGGCGAATGCACTCAAGCAAACACAAACAGCACAGCACGATGCGTATTTTTTTTTAAAATTGAAAAAATAAATCAAAAATAAATCAAAAATAAAAATAAGTGGAAAAGGCGAGAGTGCGCGAGCACACAGGAGCAAAGACAAGCAGCGCAGTTTGATGCGTAGTAAAAAAAATCATAAATAGACAACTGGTCGACCTCATTAGAAATAAAAACCCAAAAGATTAGATAGACAAACAAACAAACACATAAATGTGGAGAGAAGCGCAGTGCGCGCAGGAGCAAAGGTAAACAGCAGACAGACCTGAATCCTTATCTTTACAAGGTCGACCTCAGAACTTTGTTCAGTTTGTCTCGGTGACGGATAATGGAAGGAAGGGCAGGCAACTGGTCGACTTCATTTAAATAAACAAATAAAAAATAAGATAAACTCTCAGGAATAGATAAATAATAACAAAAAAATTGTAAAGTGGAGAAAGCGAGAGCGCGCGAATGCACTCAAGCAAACACAAACAGCACAGCACGATGCGTATTTTTTTTAAATTGACAAAATAAATCAAAATAAATCAAAAATAAAAATAAGTGGAAAAGGCGAGAGTGCGCGAGCACACAGGAGCAAAGACAAGCAGCGCAGCTTGATGCGTAGTAAAAAAAATAATAAATAGACAACTGGTCGACCTCATTAGAAATAAAAACCCAAAAGATTAGATAGATAAACAAACAAACACATATATATGGAGAGAATGGCAGTGCGCGCAGGAGCAAAGGTAAACAGCAGACAGACCTGAATCCTTATCTTTACAAGGTCGACCTCAGAAATTTGTTCAGTTTGTCTCGGTGACGGATAATGGAATGAATGGTAGGCAACTGGTCGACTTCATTTAAATAAACAAATAAAAAATAAGATAAACTCTCAGGAATAGATAAATAATAACAAAAAAATTGTAAAGTGGAGAAAGCGAGAGCGCTCGAATGCACTCAAGCAAACACAAACAGCACAGCACGATGCGTATTTTTTTTTAAATTCACAAAATAAATCAAAAATAAATCAAAAATAAAAATAAGTGGAAAAGGCGAGAGTGCGCGAGCACACAGGGGCAAAGACAAGCAGCGCAGCTTGATGCGTAGTAAAAAAAATAATAAATAGACAACTGGTCGACCTCATTAGAAATAAAAACCCAAAAGATTAGATAGACAAACAAACAAACACATAAATGTGGAGAGAAGGGCAGTGCGGGCAGGAGCAAAGGTAAACAGCAGACAGACCTGAATCCCTTATCTTTACAAGTTCGACCTCAGAACTTTGTTCATTTTGTCTCGGTGACGGATAATGGAAGGAAGGGCAGGCAACTGGTCGACTTCATTTAAATAAACAAATAAAAAATAAGATAAACTCTCAGGAATAGATAAATAATAACAAAAAATTGTAAAGTGGAGAAAGCGAGAGCGCGCGAATGCACTCAAGCAAACACAAACAGCACAGCACGTTGCGTATTTTTTTTAATTGACAAAATAAATCAAAACTAAATCAAAAATAAAAATAAGTGGAAAAGGCGAGAGTGCGCGAGCACACAGGAGCAAAGACAAGCAGCGCAGCTTGATGCGTAGTAAAAAAAATAATAAATAGACAACTGGTCGACCTCATTAGAAATAAAAACCCAAAAGATTAGATAGACAAACAAACAAACACATTAATATGGAGAGAAGGGCTGTGCGTGCAGGAGCAAAGGTAAACAGCAGACAGACCTGAATCCTTATCTTTACAAGGTCGACCTCAGAACTTTGTTCACTTTGTTTCGGTGACGGATAATGGAAGGAAGGGCAGGCAACTGGTCGACTTCATTTAAATAAACAAATAAAAAATAAGACAAACTCTCAGGAATAGATAAATAATAACAAAAAAATTGTAAAGTGGAGAAAGCGAGAGCGCGCGAATGCACTCAAGCAAACACAAACAGCACAGCACGATGCGTATTTTTTTTTAAATTCACAATATAAATAAAAAATAAATCAAAAATAAAAATAAGTGGAAAAGGCGAGAGTGCGCGAGCACACAGGAGCAAAGACAAGCAGCGCAGCTTGATGCGTAGTAAAAAAAATAATAAATAGACAACTGGTCGACCTCATTAGGAATAAAAACCCAAAAGATTAGATAGACAAACAAACAAACACATAAATGTGGAGAGAAGGGCAGTGCGCGCAGGAGCAAAGGTAAACAGCAGACAGACCTGAATCCTTATCTTTACAAGGTCGACCTCAGAACTTTGTTCAGTTTGTCTCTGTGACGGGATAATGGAAGGAAGGGCAGGCAACTGGTCGACTTCATTTAAATAAACAAATAAAAAATAAGATAAACTCTCAGGAAGAGATAAATAATAACAAAAAATTGTAAAGTGGAGAAAGCGAGAGCCCGCGAATGCACTCAAGCAAACACAAACAGCACAGCACGATGCGTATTTTTTTTTAAAATTGACAAAATAAATCAAAAATAAAAATAAGTGGAAAAGGCGAGAGTGCGCGAGCACACAGGAGCAAAGAAAAGCAGCGCAGCTTGATGCGTAGTAAAAAAAATAATAAATCGACAACTGGTCGACCTCATTAGAAATAAAAACCCAAAAGATTAGATAGACAAACAAACAAACACATAAATGTGGAGAGAAGGACAGTGCGCACAGGAGCAAAGGTAAACAGCAGACAGACCTGAATCCTTATCTTTACAAGGTCGACCTCAGAACTTTGTTCAGTTTGTCTCGGTGACGGATAATGGAAGGAAGGGCAGGCAACTGGTCGACTTTATTTAAATAAACAAATAAAAAATAAGATAAACTCTCAGGAATAGATAAATAATAACAAAAAAATTGTAAAGTGGAGTAAGCGAGAGCGCGCGAATGCACTCAAGCAAACACAAACAGCACAGCACGATGCGTATTTTTTTTTAAATTGACAAAATAAATAAAAAATAAACCACAAATAAAAATAAGTGGAAAAGGCGAGAGTGCGCAAGCACACAGGAGCAAAGACAAGCAGCGCAGCTTGATGCGTAGTAAAAAAAATAATAAATAGACAACTGGTCGACCTCATTAGAAATAAAAACCCAAAAGATTAGATAGACAAACAAACAAACACATAAATGTGGAGAGAAGGGCAGTGCGCGCAGGAGCAAAGGTAAACAGCAGACAGACCTGAATCCTTATCTTTACAAGGTCGACCTCAGAACTTTGTTCAGTTTGTCTCGGTGACGGATAATGGAAGGAAGGGCAGGCAACTGTTCGACTTCATTTAAATAAACAAATAAAAAATAAGATAAACTCTCATGAATAGATAAATAATAACAAAAAAATTGTAAAGTGGAGAAAGCGAGAGCGCGCGAATGCACTCAAGCAAACACAAACAGCACAGCACGATGCGTATTTTTTTTTTTAATTGACAAAATAAATCAAAAATAAAAATAAGTGGAAAAGGCGAGAGTGCGTGAGCACACAGGAGCAAAGACATGCAGCGCAGCTTGATGCGTAGTAAAAAAAATAATAAATAGACAACTGGTCGACCTCATTAGAAATAAAAACCCAAAAGATTAGATAGGCAAACAAACAAACACATAAATGTGGAGAGAAGGGCAGTGCGCGCAGGAGCAAAGGTAAACAGCAGACAGACCTGAATCCTTATCTTTACAAGGTCGACCTCAGAACTTTGTTCAGTTTGTCTCGGTGACGGATAATGGAAGGAAGGGCAGGCAACTGGTCGACTTCATTTAAATAAACAAATAAAAAATAAGACAAACTCTCAGGAATAGATAAATAATAACAAAAAAATTGTAAAGTGGAGAAAGCGAGAGCGCTCGAATGCACTCAAGCAAACACAAACAGCACAGCACGATGCGTATTTTTTTTTAAATTCACAAAATAAATCAAAAATAAATCAAAAATAAAAATAAGTGGAAAAGGCGAGAGTGCGCGAGGCAAAGATCCAACAAAAAAAGAGAACTACAGACCAATATCACTAATGAACACAGATGCAAAGCTCCTCAATAAAATATTAGCTAACAGGATCCAGAAAGTGATCAAGAATATCATACATCATGACCAAGTAGGCTTCATCCCTCAGTCACAAGGATGGTTCAACATCCGTAAATCAATCAATGTAATTCACCACATAAACAGAACTAAAATCAAGAATCACATTGTTATCTCAGTCGATGCCCAAAAAGCCTTTGACAAAATACAACATCCATACCTATTAAAAGCTTTGGAGAGAACAGGAATAGATGGAACATTCCTCAAAACAATAAAAGCCATATACAACAGACCAACTGCTAATATCATATTAAATGGAGAGAAACTTAAATCATTCCCCCTAAACACAGGAACAAGACAAGGATGCCCACTCTCCCCACTTCTGTTCAACATAGTACTGGAATCCCTAGCCATAGCAATAAGGCAAGAGGAGGACATCAAAGGGATCCACATCGGCAAGGAAGAAATCAAGTTATCCCTATTCGCAGACGACATGATCTTATATCTCAAGGACCCAAAAAACTCAGTACCCAAACTCCTACATCTAATAAACCAATTTGGCAAAGTAGCAGGATACAAAATCAATCCACAAAAGTCAGCAGCTTTTCTGTACACCAGCAATAGACAAACAGAAAAGGAAATTATGGAAACAATTCCATTTACAGTAGCCAAAAAAAGAATAAAGTACCTAGGGATCAACTTAACCAAGGACGTGACGGACCTATTCAATGAAAACTACAAAAATCTAATAAGGGAAATCAAAGAAGACACAAGGAGATGGAAAGACCTCCCATGCTCATGGGTAGGCAGAATCAATATAGTGAAAATGGCCATACTGCCCAAATTGTTATACAAATTCAATGCAATACCTATCAAAATCCCAGCCACATTCTTCACTGAAATAGAGAAACCAATCCATAAATTCATATGGAACAGCAAAAAACCTAGAATAGCCAAAGCAATTCTAGGCAAAAAACATAGTGCAGGAGGTATCACCATACCAGACTTCAAGCTCTACTACAAGGCCATCATAACAAAAACAGCATGGTATTGGTATAAAAACAGATCGGAAGACCAGTGGATTAGAATTGAAGACCCAGAAATAAAACCGCACTCTTACAGCCAACTGATATTCGACAAAGGAGCTAAAAGACATACAATGGAATAAACATAGCCTCTTCAACTACTGGTGCTGGGAGAACTGGGCAGCCATATGCAGAAAACTCAAAGTAGACCCAAGCCTATCACCATGCACCAAGATCAACTCAAAATGGATCAAGGACCTCAACATCAGACCTGAATCCTTGAAACTACTGAAGGACAGAGTAGGAAAGACACTAGAACTTATAGGCACAGGAAGGAACTTCCTGAATAGAGTCCCAGGCGCACAACAAATAGGGGAAAGACTCAACAAATGGGACTACTACAAATTAAAAAGTTTCTGCACAGCTAAGGTCATAGCCACCAAAATAGAAAGACAGCCAACGATATGGGAAAGGATATTTACCAGCACAGCAACAGACAAAGGCCTGATATCTGTCATCTACAGAGAACTCAAAAAACTAAGCCCCTCCAAGCCCAATAAACCTATTAGGAAATGGGCAAAAGAGCTAAAGAGAGACTTCACAAGAGAAGATATAAAAATGGCAAAGAAACACATGAGGAAATGCTCAACATCCCTGCTAGTAAAGGCAATGCAAATAAAAACAACCCTGAGATACCACCTCACCCCAGTTAGAATGGCCTATACTCTGAACTCAGGAAACAACAAATGCTGGAGGGGCTGTGGGGAAAGAGGAACCCTTCTCCATTGTTGGTGGGAGTGCAAATTAGTACAGCCACTTTGGAGAACAGTATGGAGGTTTCTCAAAAAGCTCAATATAGACCTACCCTATGACCCAGCCATACCACTCCTAGGCATCTATCCTAAACAGCAAAACCCAAGATATCAAAAGGACATTTGTACTTCCATGTTTATCGCAGCACAATTCACAATAGCCAAAATTTGGAAACAACCCAGATGCCCCTCCACAGATGAATGGATCCAAAAAATATGGTACTTATACACAATGGAATACTACATAGCGATTAGGAATGGTGAAATATTGTTATTCGCAGGGAAATGGTCAGAACTCGAACAAATAATGTTGAGTGAGACAAGCCTAGAACACAGAAAACAAAGGGGCATGATCTCCCTGATATAGGATTGTTAACAAAAGGAGATGGAGAGACAGTAGAGACCAAGTCTGTGAACACTGTATATGTGCTTGATACATTGTATACTGCATATGGGTCTACCAGACCTAGACAAGGGATGGGAAAACAGGTTGTAAGATATCACAAGAAATGTACACACTCCCCTACTATGTAACTGCACCCTCTTTGCACAGCACCTTGTAAAAAAAATTTATGTTCAATTGATAATAAAAAAAATTAAAAAAAAAAGAAATAAAAACCCAAAAGATTAGATAGACAAACAAGCAAACACATAAATGTGGAGAGAAGGGCAGTGCGCGCAGGAGCAAAGGTAAACAGCAGACAGA
>NW_025957555.1:0-52698 GCF_023159225.1 Perognathus longimembris pacificus
AGCACAGCACGATGCGTATTTTTTTTTAAATTGACAAAATAAATCAAAAATAAATCAAAAATAAAAATAAGTTGAAAAGGCGAGAGTGCACGAGCACACAGGAGCAAAGACAAGCAGCGCAGCTTGATGCGTAGTAAAAAAAATAATAAATAGACAAGCTGGTCGACCTCATTAGAAATAAAAACCCAAAAGATTAAATAGACAAACAAACAAACACATAAATGTGGAGAGAAGGGCAGTGCGCGCAGGAGCAAAGGTAAACAGCAGACAGACCTGAATCCTTATCTTTACAAGGTCGACCTCAGAACTTTGTTCAGTTGGTCTCGGTGACGGATAATGGAAGGAAGGGCAGGCAACTGGTCGACTTCATTTAAATAAACAAATAAAAAAATAAGATAAACTCTCAGGAATAGATAAATAATAACAAAAAAATTGTAAAGTGCAGAAAGCGGAGAGCGCGGCCAATGCACTCAAGCAAACACAAACAGCACAGCACGATGCGTATTTTTTTTTAAAATTGACAAAATAAATCAAAAATAAATCAAAAACAAAAATAAGTGGAAAAGGCGAGAGTGCGCGAGCACACAGGAGCAAAGACAAAGCAGCGCAGCTTGATGCGTAGTAAAAAAATAATAAATAGACAACTGGTCGACCTCATTAGAAATAAAAACCCAAAAGATTAGATAGACAAACAAACAAACACATAAATGTGGAGAGAAGGGCAGTGCGCACAGGAGCAAAGGTAAACAGCAGACAGACCTGAATCCTTATCTTTACAAGGTCGACCTCAGAACTTTGTTCAGTTTGTCTCGGTGACGGATAATGGAAGGAAGGGCAGGCAACTGGTCGACTTCATTTAAATAAACAAATAAAAAATAAGATAAACTCTCAGGAATAGATAAATAATAACAAAAAATTGTAACGTGCAGAAAGCGAGAGCGCGCGAATGCACTCAAGCAAACACAAACAGCACAGCACGATGCGTATTTTTTTAAATTGACAAAATAAATCAAAAATAAATCAAAAATAAAAATTAGTGGAAAAGGCGAGAGTGCGCGAGCACACAGGAGCAAAGACAAGCAGCGCAGCTTGATGCGTAGTAAAAAAAATAATAAATAGACAACTGGTCGACCTCATTAGAAATAAAAACCCAAAAGATTAGATAGACAAACAAACAAACACATAAATGTGGAGAGAAGGGCAATGCGCGCAGGAGCAAAGGTAAACAGCAGACAGACCTGAATCCTTATCTTTACAATGTCGACCTCAGAACTTTGTTCAGTTTGTCTCGGTGACGGATAATGGAAGGAAGGGCAGGCAACTGGTCGACTTCATTTAAATAAACAAATAAAAAATAAGATAAACTCTCAGGAATAGATAAATAATAACAAAAATTGTAAAGTGCAGAAAGCGGAGAGCGCGCGAATGCACTCAAGCAAACACAAACAGCACAGCACGATGCGTATTTTTTTTTAAATTGACAAAATAAATAAAAAATAAAAATAAGTGGAAAAGGCGAGAGTGCGCGAGCACACAGGAGCAAAGACAAGCAGCGCAGCTTGATGCGTAGTAAAAAAAATAATAAATAGACAACTGGTCGACCTCATTAGAAATAAAAACCCAAAAGATTAGATAGACAAACAAACAAACACATAAATGTGGAGAGAAGGGCAGTGCGCGCAGGAGCAAAGGTAAACAGCAGACAGACCTGAATCCTTATCTTTACAAGGTCGACCTCAGAACTTTGTTCAGTTGGTCTCGGTGACGGATAATGGAAGGAAGGGCAGGCAACTGGTCGACTTCATTTAAATAAACAAATAAAAAATAAGATAAACTCTCAGGAATAGATAAATAATAACAAAAAAATTGTAAACTGCAGAAAGTGAGAGCGCGCGAATGCACTCAAGCAAACACAAACAGCACAGCACGATGCGTATTTTTTTTTTAAATTGACAAAATAAATCAAAAATAAATCAAAAATAAAATAAGTGGAAAAGGTGAGAGTGCGCGAGCACACAGGAGCAAATACAAGCAGCGCAGCTTGATGCGTAGTAAAAAAAATAATAAATAGACAACTGGTCGACCTCATTGGAAATAAAAACCCAAAAGAATAGATAGACAAACAAACAAACACATAAATGTGGAGAGAAGGGCAGTGCGCGCAGGAGCAAAGGTAAACAGCAGACAGACCTGAATCCTTATCTTTACAAGGTCGACCTCAGAACTTTGTTCAGTTTGTCTCGGTGACGGATAATGGAAGGAAGTGCAGGCAACTGGTCGACTTCATTTAAATAAACAATTAAAAAAATGATAAACTCTCAGGAATAGATAAATAATAACAAAAAAATTGTAAAGTGGAGAAAGCGAGAGCGCGCGAATGCACTCAAGCAAACACAAACAGCACAGCACGATGCGTATTTTTTTTAAATTGACAAAATAAATCAAAAATAAATCAAAAATAAAAATAAGTGGAAAAGGTGAGAGTGCGCGAGCACACAGGAGCAAAGACAAGCAGCGCAGCTTGATGCGTAGTAAAAAAAATAATAAATAGACAACTGGTCGACCTCATTAGAAATAAAAACCCAAAAGAATAGATAGACAAACAACCAAACACATAAATGTGGAGAGAAGGGCAGTGCGCGCAGGAGCAAAGGTAAACAGCAGACACTGAATCCTTATCTTTACAAGGTCGACCTCAGACCTTTGTTCAGTTTGTCTCGGTGACGGATAATGGAAGGAAGGGCAGGCAACTGGTCGACTTCATTTAAATAAACAAATAAAAAATAAGATAAACTCTCAGGAATAGATAAATAATAACAAAAAATTGCAAAGTGGAGAAAGCGAGAGCGCGCGAATGCACTCAAGCAAACACAAACAGCACAGCACGATGCGTATTTTTTTTTAAATTGACAAAATAAATCAAAAATAAATCAAAAATAAAAATAAGTTGAAAAGGCGAGAGTGCACGAGCACACAGGAGCAAAGACAAGCAGCGCAGCTTGATGCGTAGTAAAAAAAATAATAAATAGACAACGGGTCGACCTCATTAGAAATAAAAACCCAAAAGATTAGATAGACAAACAAACAAACACATAAATGTGGAGAGAAGGGCAGTGCGCGCAGGAGCAAAGGTAAACAGCAGACAGACCTGAATCCTTATCTTTACAAGGTCGACCTCAGAATTTTGTTCAGTTTGTCTCGGTGACGGATAATGGAAGGAAGGGCAGGCAACTGGTCGACTTCATTTAAATAAACAAATAAAAAATAAGATAAACTCTCAGGAATAGATAAATAATAACAAAGAAATTGTAAAGTGGAGAAAGCGAGAGCGCGCGAATGCACTCAAGCAAACACAAACAGCACAGCACGATGCGTATTTTTTTTAAATTGACAAAATAAATCAAAAATAAATCAAAAATAAAAATAAGTTGAAAAGGCGAGAGTGCACGAGCACACAGGAGCAAAGACAAGCAGCGCAGCTTGATGCGTAGTAAAAAAAATAATAAATAGACAACTGGTCGACCTCATTAGAAATAAAAACCCAAAAGATTAGATAGACAAACAAACAAACACATAAATGTGGAGAGAAGGGCAGTGCGCGCAGGAGCAAAGGTAAACAGCAGACAGACCTGAATCCTTATCTTTACAAGGTCGACCTCAGAACTTTGTTCAGTTGGTCTCGGTGACGGATAATGGAAGGAAGGGCAGGCAACTGGTCGACTTCATTTAAATAAACAAATAAAAAATAAGATAAACTCTCAGGAATAGATAAATAATAACAAAAAAATTGTAAAGTGCAGAAAGCGAGAGCGCGCCAATGCACTCAAGCAAACACAAACAGCACAGCACGATGCGTATTTTTTTTTAAAATTGACAAAATAAATCAAAAATAAATCAAAAACAAAAATAAGTGGAAAAGGCGAGAGTGCGCGAGCACACAGGAGCAAAGACAAGCAGCGCAGCTTGATGCGTAGTAAAAAAATAATAAATAGACAACTGGTCGACCTCATTAGAAATAAAAACCCAAAAGATTAGATAGACAAACAAACAAACACATAAATGTGGAGAGAAGGGCAGTGCGCACAGGAGCAAAGGTAAACAGCAGACAGACCTGAATCCTTATCTTTACAAGGTCGACCTCAGAACTTTGTTCAGTTTGTCTCGGTGACGGATAATGGAAGGAAGGGCAGGCAACTGGTCGACTTCATTTAAATAAACAAATAAAAAATAAGATAAACTCTCAGGAATAGATAAATAATAACAAAAAATTGTAAAGTGCAGAAAGCGAGAGCGCGCGATTGCACTCAAGCAAACACAAACAGCACAGCACGATGTGTATTTTTTTTAATTGACAAAATAAATCAAAAATAAATCAAAAATAAAAATAAGTGGAAAAGGCGAGAGTGCGCGAGCACACAGGAGCAAAGACAAGCAGCGCAGCTTGATGCGTAGTAAAAAAAATAATAAATAGACAACTGGTCGACCTCATTAGAAATAAAAACCCAAAAGATTAGATAGACAAACAAACAAACACATAAATGTGGAGAGAAGGGCAGTGCGCGCAGGAGCAAACGTAAACAGCAGACAGACCTGAATCCTTATCTTTACAAGGTCGACCTCAGAACTTTGTTCAGTTTGTCTCGGTGACGGATAATGGAAGGAAGGGCAGGCAACTGGTCGACTTCATTTAAATAAACAAATAAAAAATAAGATAAACTCTCAGGAATAGATAAATAATAACAAAGAAATTGTAAAGTGGAGAAAGCGAGAGCGCGCGAATGCACTCAAGCAAACACAAACAGCACAGCACGATGCGTATTTTTTTTTAAATTGACAAAATAAATCAAAAATAAATCAAAAATAAAAATAAGTTGAAAAGGCGAGAGTGCACGAGCACACAGGAGCAAAGACAAGCAGCGCAGCTTGATGCGTAGTAAAAAAAAATAATAAATAGACAACGGGTCGACCTCATTAGAAATAAAAACCCAAAAGATTAGATAGACAAACAAACAAACACATAAATGTGGAGAGAAGGGCAGTGCGCGCAGGAGCAAAGGTAAACAGCAGACAGACCTGAATCCTTATCTTTACAAGGTCGACCTCAGAACTTTGTTCAGTTTCTCTCGGTGACGGATAATGGAAGGAAGGGCAGGCAACTGGTCGACTTCATTTAAATAAACAAATAAAAAATAAGATAAACTCTCAGGAATAGATAAATAATAACAAAGAAATTGTAAAGTGGAGAAAGCGAGAGCGCGCGAATGCACTCAAGCAAACACTAACAGCACAGCACGATGCGTATTTTTTTTTAAATTGACAAAATAAATCAAAAATAAATCAAAAATAAAAATAAGCTGAAAAGGCGAGAGTGCACGAGCACACAGGAGCAAAGACAAGCAGCGCAGCTTGATGCGTAGTAAAAAAAATTATAAATAGACAACTGGTCGACCTCATTAGAAATAAAAACCCAAAAGATTAGATAGACAAACAAACAAACACATAAATGTGGAGAGAAGGGCAGTGCGCGCAGGAGCAAAGGTAAACAGCAGACAGACCTGAATCCTTATCTTTACAAGGTCGACCTCAGAACTTTGTTCAGTTGGTCTCGGTGACGGATAATGGAAGGAAGGGCAGGCAACTGGTCGACTTCATTTAAATAAACAAATAAAAAATAAGATAAACTCTCAGGAATAGATAAATAATAACAAAGAAATTGTAAAGTGGAGAAAGCGAGAGCGCGCGAATGCACTCAAGCAAACACAAACAGCACAGCACGATGCGTATTTTTTTTTAAATTGACAAAATAAATCAAAAATAAATCAAAAATAAAAATAAGTTGAAAAGGCGAGAGTGCACGAGCACACAGGAGCAAAGACAAGCAGCGCAGTTTGATGCGTAGTAAAAAAAAATAATAAATAGACAACGGGTCGACCTCATTAGAAATAAAAACCCAAAAGATTAGATAGACAAACAAACAAACACATAAATGTGGAGAGAAGGGCAGTGCGCGCAGGAGCAAAGGTAAACAGCAGACTGACCTGAATCCTTATCTTTACAAGGTCGACCTCAGAACTTTGTTCAGTTTCTCTCGGTGACGGATAATGGAAGGAAGGGCAGGCAACTGGTCGACTTCATTTAAATAAACAAATAAAAAATAAGATAAACTCTCAGGAATAGATAAATAATAACAAAGAAATTGTAAAGTGGAGAAAGCGAGAGCGCGCGAATGCACTCAAGCAAACACTAACAGCACAGCACGATGCGTATTTTTTTTTAAATTGACAAAATAAATCAAAAATAAATCAAAAATAAAATAAGCTGAAAAGGCGAGAGTGCACGAGCACACAGGAGCAAAGACAAGCAGCGCAGCTTGATGCGTAGTAAAAAAAATTATAAATAGACAACTGGTCGACCTCATTAGAAATAAAAACCCAAAAGATTAGATAGACAAACAAACAAACACATAAATGTGGAGAGAAGGGCAGTGCGCGCAGGAGCAAAGGTAAACAGCAGACAGACCTGAATCCTTATCTTTACAAGGTCGACCTCAGAACTTTGTTCAGTTGGTCTCGGTGACGGATAATGGAAGGAAGGGCAGGCAACTGGGCGACTTCATTTAAATAAACAAATAAAAAATAAGATAAACTCTCAGGAATAGATAAATAATAACAAAAAAATTGTAAAGTGCAGAAAGCGAGAGCGCGCGAATGCACTCAAGCAAACACAAACAGCACAGCACGATGCGTATTTTTTTTTAAAATTGACAAAATAAATCAAAAATAAAAATAAGTGGAAAAGGCGAGAGTGCGCGAGCACACAGGAGCAAAGACAAGCATCGCAGCTTGATGCGTAGTAAAAAAAATAATAAATAGACAACTGGTCGACCTCATTAGAAATAAAAACCCAAAAGATTAGATAGACAAACAAACAAACACATAAATGTGGACAGAAGGGTAGTGCGCGCAGGAGCAAAGGTAAACAGCAGACAGACCTGAATGCTTATTTTACAAGGTCGACCTCAGAACTTTGTTCAGTTTGTTCGGTGACGGATAATGGAAGGAAGGGCAGGCAACTGGTCGACTTAATTTAAATAAACAAAAAATAAGATAAACTCTCAGGAATAGATAAATAATAACAAAAAAATTGTAAAGTGGAGAAAGCGAGAGCGCGCGAATGCACTCAAGCAAAAACAAACAGCACAGCACGATGCGTATTTTTTTTTAAAATTGTCAAAATTAATCAAAAATAAATCAAAAATAAAAATAAGTGGAAAAGGCGAGAGTGCGCGAGCACACAGGAGCAAAGACAAGCAGCGCAGCTTGATGTGTAGTAAAAAAAATAATAAATAGACAACGGGTCGACCTCATTAGAAATAAAAACCCAAAAGATTAGATAGACAAACAAACAAACACATAAATGTGGAGAGAAGGGCAGTGCGCGCAGGAGCAAAGGTAAACAGCAGACAGACCTGAATCCTTATCTTTACAAGGTCGACCTCAGAATTTTGTTCAGTTTGTCTCGGTGACGGATAATGGAAGGAAGGGCAGGCAACTGGTCGACTTCATTTAAATAAACAAAAAAAAAATAAGATAAACTCTCAGGAATAGATAAATAATAACAAAGAAATTGTAAAGTGGAGAAAGCGAGAGCGCGCGAATGCACTCAAGCAAACACAAACAGCACAGCACGATGCGTATTTTTTTTTAAATTGACAAAATAAATCAAAAATAAATCAAAAATAAAAATAAGTTGAAAAGGCGAGAGTGCACGAGCACACAGGAGCAAAGACAAGCAGCGCAGCTTGATGCGTAGTAAAAAAAATAATAAATAGACAACGGGTCGACCTCATTAGAAATAAAAACCCAAAAGATTAGATAGACAAACAAACAAACACATAAATGTGGAGAGAAGGGCAGTGCGCGCAGGAGCAAAGGTAAACAGCAGACAGACCTGAATCCTTATCTTTACAAGGTCGACCTCAGAATTTTGTTCAGTTTGTCTCGGTGACGGATAATGGAAGGAAGGGCAGGCAACTGGTCGACTTCATTTAAATATAAACAAATAAAAAATAAGATAAACTCTCAGGAATAGATAAATAATAACAAAGAAATTGTAAAGTGGAGAAAGCGAGAGCGCGCGAATGCACTCAAGCAAACACAAACAGCACAGCACGATGCGTATTTTTTTTTAAATTGACAAAATAAATCAAAAATAAATCAAAAATAAAAATAAGTTGAAAAGGCGAGAGTGCACGAGCACACAGGAGCAAAGACAAGCAGCGCAGCTTGATGCGTAGTAAAAAAAATAATAAATAGACAACTGGTCGACCTCATTAGAAATAAAAACCCAAAAGATTAGATAGACAAACAAACAAACACATAAATGTGGAGAGAAGGGCAGTGCGCGCAGGAGCAAAGGTAAACAGCAGACAGACCTGAATCCTTATCTTTACAAGGTCGACCTCAGAACTTTGTTCAGTTGGTCTCGGTGACGGATAATGGAAGGAAGGGCAGGCAACTGGTCGACTTCATTTAAATAAACAAATAAAAAATAAGATAAACTCTCAGGAATAGATAAATAATAACAAAGAAATTGTAAAGTGGAGAAAGCGAGAGCGCGCGAATGCACTCAAGCAAACACAAACAGCACAGCACGATGCGTATTTTTTTTTAAATTGACAAAATAAATAAAAAATAAAAATAAGTGGAAAAGGCGAGAGTGCGCGAGCACACAGGAGCAAAGACAAGCAGCGCAGCTTGATGCGTAGTAAAAAAAATAATAAATAGACAACTGGTCGACCTCATTAGAAATAAAAACCCAAAAGATTAGATAGACAAACAAACAAACACATAAATGTGGAGAGAAGGGCAGTGCGCGCAGGAGCAAAGGTAAACAGCAGACAGACCTGAATCCTTATCTTTACAAGGTCGACCTCAGAACTTTGTTCAGTTGGTCTCGGTGACGGATAATGGAAGGAAGGGCAGGCAACTGGTCGACTTCATTTAAATAAACAAATAAAAAATAAGATAAACTCTCAGGAATAGATAAATAATAACAAAAAAATTGTAAACTGCAGAAAGTGAGAGCGCGCGAATGCACTCAAGCAAACACAAACAGCACAGCACGATGCGTATTTTTTTTTAAATTGACAAAATAAATCAAAAATAAATCAAAAATAAAAATAAGTGGAAAAGGTGAGAGTGCGCGAGCACACAGGAGCAAATACAAGCAGCGCAGCTTGATGCGTAGTAAAAAAAATAATAAATAGACAACTGGTCGACCTCATTGGAAATAAAAACCCAAAAGAATAGATAGACAAACAAACAAACACATAAATGTGGAGAGAAGGGCAGTGCGCGCAGGAGCAAAGGTAAACAGCAGACAGACCTGAATCCTTATCTTTACAAGGTCGACCTCAGAACTTTGTTCAGTTTGTCTCGGTGACGGATAATGGAAGGAAGTGCAGGCAACTGGTCGACTTCATTTAAATAAACAATTAAAAAAATGATAAACTCTCAGGAATAGATAAATAATAACAAAAAAATTGTAAAGTGGAGAAAGCGAGAGCGCGCGAATGCACTCAAGCAAACACAAACAGCACAGCACGATGCGTATTTTTTTTAAATTGACAAAATAAATCAAAAATAAATCAAAAATAAAAATAAGTGGAAAAGGTGAGAGTGCGCGAGCACACAGGAGCAAAGACAAGCAGCGCAGCTTGATGCGTAGTAAAAAAAATAATAAATAGACAACTGGTCGACCTCATTAGAAATAAAAACCCAAAAGAATAGATAGACAAACAAACAAACACATAAATGTGGAGAGAAGGGCAGTGCGCGCAGGAGCAAAGGTAAACAGCAGACACTGAATCGTTATCTTTACAAGGTCGACCTCAGAACTTTGTTCAGTTTGTCTCGGTGACGGATAATGGAAGGAAGGGCAGGCAACTGGTCGACTTCATTTAAATAAACAAATAAAAAATAAGATAAACTCTCAGGAATAGATAAATAATAACAAAAAATTGCAAAGTGGAGAAAGCGAGAGCGCGCGAATGCACTCAAGCAAACACAAACAGCACAGCACGATGCGTTTTTTTTTTTTTAAAGTGACAAAATAAATCAAAAATAAAAATAAGTGGAAAAGGCGAGAGTGCGCGAGCACACAGGAGCAAAGACAAGCAGCGCAGCTTGATGCGTAGTAAAAAAAATAATAAATAGACAACTGGTCGACCTCATTAGAAATAAAAACCCAAAAGATTAGATAGACAAACAAACAAACACATAAATGTGGAGAGAAGGGCAGTGCGCGCAGGAGCAAAGGTAAACAGCAGACAGACCTGAATCCTTTTTTTTTCAAGGACGACCTCAGAACTTTGTTAAGTTTGTCTCGGTGACGGATTATGGAAGGAAGGGCAGGCAACTGGTCGACTTCATTTAAATAAACAAATAAAAAATAAGATAAACTCTCAGGAATAGATAAATAATAACAAAAAAATTGTAAAGTGGAGAAAGCGAGAGCGCGCGAATGCACTCAAGCAAAAACAAACAGCACAGCACGATGCGTATTTTTTTTTTAAATTGACAAAATTAATCAAAAATAAATCAAAAATAAAAATAAGTGGAAAAGGCGAGAGTGCGCGAGCACACAGGAGCAAAGACAAGCAGCGCAGCTTGATGCGTAGTAAAAAAAATAATAAATAGACAACGGGTCGACCTCATTAGAAATAAAAACCCAAAAGATTAGATAGACAAACAAACAAACACATAAATGTGGAGAGAAGGGCAGTGCGCGCAGGAGCAAAGGTAAACAGCAGACAGACCTGAATCCTTATCTTTACAAGGTCGACCTCAGAATTTTGTTCAGTTTGTCTCGGTGACGGATAATGGAAGGAAGGGCAGGCAACTGGTCGACTTCATTTAAATAAACAAATAAAAAATAAGATAAACTCTCAGGAATAGATAAATAATAACAAAGAAATTGTAAAGTGGAGAAAGCGAGAGCGCGCGAATGCACTCAAGCAAACACAAACAGCACAGCACGATGCGTATTTTTTTTTAAATTGACAAAATAAATCAAAAATAAATCAAAAATAATAAGTTGAAAAGGCGAGAGTGCACGAGCACACAGGAGCAAAGACAAGCAGCGCAGCTTGATGCGTAGTAAAAAAAATAATAAATAGACAACTGGTCGACCTCATTAGAAATAAAAACCCAAAAGATTAGATAGACAAACAAACAAACACATAAATGTGGAGAGAAGGGCAGTGCGCGCAGGAGCAAAGGTAAACAGCAGACAGACCTGAATCCTTATCTTTACAAGGTCGACCTCAGAACTTTGTTCAGTTGGTCTCGGTGACGGATAATGGAAGGAAGGGCAGGCAACTGGTCGACTTCATTTAAATAAACAAAAAATAAGATAAACTCTCAGGAATAGATAAATAATAACGAAAAAATTGTAAAGAGGAGAAAGCGAGAGCGCGCTAATGCACTCAAGCAAACACAAACAGCACAGCACGATGCGTATTTTTTTTAATTGACAAAATAAATCAAAAATAAATCAAAAATAAAAATAAGTGGAAAAGGCGAGAGTGCGCGAGCACACAGGAGCAAAGACACGCAGCGCAGCTTGATGCGTAGTAAAAAAAATAATAAATAGACAACTGGTCGACCTCATTAGAAATAAAAACCCAAAAGATTAGATAGACAAACAAACAAACACATAAATGTGGAGAGAAGGGCAGTGCGCGCAGGAGCAAACGTAAAGAGCAGACAGACCTGAATCCTTATCTTTACAAGGTCGACCTCAGAACTTTGTTCAGTTTGTCTCGGTGACGGATAATGGAAGGAAGGGCAGGCAACTGGTCGACTTCATTTAAATAAACAAATAAAAAATAAGATAAACTCTCAGGAATAGATAAATAATAACAAAGAAATTGTAAAGTGGAGAAAGCGAGAGCGCGCGAATGCACTCAAGCAAACACAAACAGCACAGCACGATGCGTATTTTTTTTTAAATTGACAAAATAAATCAAAAATAAATCAAAAATAAAAATAAGTTGAAAAGGCGAGAGTGCACGAGCACACAGGAGCAAAGACAAGCAGCGCAGCTTGATGCGTAGTAAAAAAAAATAATAAATAGACAACGGGTCGACCTCATTAGAAATAAAAACCCAAAAGATTAGATAGACAAACAAACAAACACATAAATGTGGAGAGAAGGGCAGTGCGCGCAGGAGCAAAGGTAAACAGCAGACAGACCTGAATCCTTATCTTTACAAGGTCGACCTCAGAATTTTGTTCAGTTTGTCTCGGTGACGGATAATGGAAGGAAGGGCAGGCAACTGGTCGACTTCATTTAAATAAACAAATAAAAAATAAGATAAACTCTCAGGAATAGATAAATAATAACAAAGAAATTGTAAAGTGGAGAAAGCGAGAGCGCGCGAATGCACTCAAGCAAACACAAACAGCACAGCACGATGCGTATTTTTTTTTAAATTGACAAAATAAATCAAAAATAAATCAAAAATAAAAATAAGTTGAAAATGCGAGAGTGCACGAGAACACAGGAGCAAAGACAAGCAGCGCAGCTTGATGCGTAGTAAAAAAAATAATAAATAGACAACTGGTCGACCTCATTAGAAATAAAAACCCAAAAGATTAGATAGACAAACAAACAAACACATAAATGTGGAGAGAAGGGCAGTGCGCGCAGGAGCAAAGGTAAACAGCAGACAGACCTGAATCCTTATCTTTACAAGGTCGACCTCACAACTTTGTTCAGTTGGTCTCGGTGACGGATAATGGAAGGAAGGGCAGGCAACTGGTCGACTTCATTTAAATAAACAAATAAAAAATAAGATAAACTCTCAGGAATAGATAAATAATAACAAAAAAATTGTAAAGTGCAGAAAGCGAGAGCGCGCCAATGCACTCAAGCAAACACAAACAGCACAGCACGATGCGTATTTTTTTTTAAAATTGACAAAATAAATCAAAAATAAATCAAAAACAAAAATAAGTGGAAAAGGCGAGAGTGCGCGAGCACACAGGAGCAAAGACAAGCAGCGCAGCTTGATGCGTAGTAAAAAAAATAATAAATAGACAACTGGTCGACCTCATTAGAAATAAAAACCCAAAAGATTAGATAGACAAACAAACAAACACATAAATGTGGAGAGAAGGGCAGTGCGCACAGGAGCAAAGGTAAACAGCAGACAGACCTGAATCCTTATCTTTACAAGGTCGACCTCAGAACTTTGTTCAGTTTGTCTCGGTGACGGATAATGGAAGGAAGGGCAGGCAACTGGTCGACTTCATTTAAATAAACAAATAAAAAATAAGATAAACTCTCAGGAATAGATAAATAATAACAAAAAATTGTAAAGTGCAGAAAGCGAGAGCGCGCGAATGCACTCAAGCAAACACAAACAGCACAGCACGATGTGTATTTTTTTTAATTGACAAAATAAATCAAAAATAAATCAAAAATAAAAATAAGTGGAAAAGGCGAGAGTGCGCGAGCACACAGGAGCAAAGACAAGCAGCGCAGCTTGATGCGTAGTAAAAAAAATAATAAATAGACAACTGGTCGACCTCATTAGAAATAAAAACCCAAAAGATTAGATAGACAAACAAACAAACACATAAATGTGGAGAGAAGAGCAGTGCGCGCAGGAGCAAACGTAAACAGCAGACAGACCTGAATCCTTATCTTTACAAGGTCGACCTCAGAACTTTGTTCAGTTTATCTCGGTGACGGATAATGGAAGGAAGGGCAGGCAACTGGTCGACTTCATTTAAATAAACAAATAAAAAATAAGATAAACTCTCAGGAATAGATAAATAATAACAAAGAAATTGTAAAGTGGAGAAAGCGAGAGCGCGCGAATGCACTCAAGCAAACACAAACAGCACAGCACGATGCGTATTTTTTTTTAAATTGACAAAATAAATCAAAAATAAATCAAAAATAAAAATAAGTTGAAAAGGCGAGAGTGCACGAGCACACAGGAGCAAAGACAAGCAGCGCAGCTTGATGCGTAGTAAAAAAAAATAATAAATAGACAACGGGTCGACCTCATTAGAAATAAAAACCCAAAAGATTAGATAGACAAACAAACAAACACATAAATGTGGAGAGAAGGGCAGTGCGCGCAGGAGCAAAGGTAAACAGCAGACAGACCTGAATCCTTATCTTTACAAGGTCGACCTCAGAATTTTGTTCAGTTTGTCTCGGTGACGGATAATGGAAGGAAGGGCAGGCAACTGGTCGACTTCATTTAAATAAACAAATAAAAAATAAGATAAACTCTCAGGAATAGATAAATAATAACAAAGAAATTGTAAAGTGGAGAAAGCGAGAGCGCGCGAATGCACTCAAGCAAACACAAACAGCACAGCACGATGCGTATTTTTTTTTAAATTGACAAAATAAATCAAAAATAAATCAAAAATAAAAATAAGTTGAAAAGGCGAGAGTGCACGAGCACACAGGAGCAAAGACAAGCAGCGCAGCTTGATGCGTAGTAAAAAAAATAATAAATAGACAACTGGTCGACCTCATTAGAAATAAAAACCCAAAAGATTAGATAGACAAACAAACAAACACATAAATGTGGAGAGAAGGGCAGTGCGCGCAGGAGCAAAGGTAAACAGCAGACAGACCTGAATCCTTATCTTTACAAGGTCGACCTCAGAACTTTGTTCAGTTGGTCTCGGTGACGGATAATGGAAGGAAGGGCAGGCAACTGGTCGACTTCATTTAAATAAACAAATAAAAAATAAGATAAACTCTCAGGAATAGATAAATAATAACAAAAAAATTGTAAAGTGCAGAAAGCGAGAGCGCGCCAATGCACTCAAGCAAACACAAACAGCACAGCACGATGCGTATTTTTTTTTAAAATTGACAAAATAAATCAAAAATAAATCAAAAACAAAAATAAGTGGAAAAGGCGAGAGTGCGCGAGCACACAGGAGCAAAGACAAGCAGCGCAGCTTGATGCGTAGTAAAAAAAATAATAAATAGACAACTGGTCGACCTCATTAGAAATAAAAACCCAAAAGATTAGATAGACAAACAAACAAACACATAAATGTGGAGAGAAGGGCAGTGCGCACAGGAGCAAAGGTAAACAGCAGACAGACCTGAATCCTTATCTTTACAAGGTCGACCTCAGAACTTTGTTCAGTTTGTCTCGGTGACGGATAATGGAAGGAAGGGCAGGCAACTGGTCGACTTCATTTAAATAAACAAATAAAAAATAAGATAAACTCTCAGGAATAGATAAATAATAACAAAAAATTGTAAAGTGCAGAAAGCGAGAGCGCGCGAATGCACTCAAGCAAACACAAACAGCACAGCACGATGTGTATTTTTTTAAATTGACAAAATAAATCAAAAATAAATCAAAAATAAAAATTAGTGGAAAAGGCGAGAGTGCGCGAGCACACAGGAGCAAAGACAAGCAGCGCAGCTTGATGCGTAGTAAAAAAAATAATAAATAGACAACTGGTCGACCTCATTAGAAATAAAAACCCAAAAGATTAGATAGACAAACAAACAAACACATAAATGTGGAGAGAAGGGCAGTGCGCGCAGGAGCAAAGGTAAACAGCAGACAGACCTGAATCCTTATCTTTACAATGTCGACCTCAGAACTTTGTTCAGTTTGTCTCGGTGACGGATAATGGAAGGAAGGGCAGGCAACTGGTCGACTTCATTTAAATAAACAAATAAAAAATAAGATAAACTCTCAGGAATAGATAAATAATAACAAAAAATTGTAAAGTGCTGAAAGCGAGAGCGCGCGAATGCACTCAAGCAAACACAAACAGCACAGCACGATGCGTATTTTTTTTTAAATTGACAAAATAAATAAAAAATAAAAATAAGTGGAAAAGGCGAGAGTGCGCGAGCACACAGGAGCAAAGACAAGCAGCGCAGCTTGATGCGTAGTAAAAAAAATAATAAATAGACAACTGGTCGACCTCATTAGAAATAAAAACCCAAAAGATTAGATAGACAAACAAACAAACACATAAATGTGGAGAGAAGGGCAGTGCGCGCAGGAGCAAAGGTAAACAGCAGACAGACCTGAATCCTTATCTTTACAAGGTCGACCTCAGAACTTTGTTCAGTTGGTCTCGGTGACAGATAATGGAAGGAAGGGCAGGCAACTGGTCGACTTCATTTAAATAAACAAATAAAAAATAAGATAAACTCTCAGGAATAGATAAATAATAACAAAAAAATTGTAAAGTGCAGAAAGTGAGAGCGCGCGAATGCACTCAAGCAAACACAAACAGCACAGCACGATGCGTATTTTTTTTAAATTGACAAAATAAATCAAAAATAAATCAAAAATAAAAATAAGTGGAAAAGGTGAGAGTGCGCGAGCACACAGGAGCAAAGACAAGCAGCGCAGCTTGATGCGTAGTATAAAAAATAATAAATAGACAACTGGTCGACCTCATTAGAAATAAAAACCCAAAAGATTAGATAGACAAACAAACAAACACATAAATGTGGAGAGAAGGGCAGTGCGCGCAGGAGCAAAGGTAAACAGCAGACAGACCTGAATCCTTATCTTTACAAGGTCGACCTCAGAACTTTGTTCAGTTGGTCTCGGTGACGGATAATGGAAGGAAGGGCAGGCAACTGGTCGACTTCATTTAAATAAACAAATAAAAAATAAGATAAACTCTCAGGAGTAGATAAATAATAACAAAAAAATTGTAAAGTGCAGAAAGTAAGAGCGCGCGAATGCACTCAAGCAAACACAAACAGCACAGCACGATGCGTATTTTTTTTTAAATTGACAAAATAAATCAAAAATAAATCAAAAATAAAAATAAGTGGAAAAGGTGAGAGTGCGCGAGCACACAGGAGCAAATACAAGCAGCGCAGCTTGATGCGTAGTAAAAAAAATAATAAATAGACAACTGGTCGACCTCATTAGAAATAAAAACCCAAAAGAATAGATAGACAAACAAACAATCACATAAATGTGGAGAGAAGGGCAGTGCGCGCAGGAGCAAAGGTAAACAGCAGACAGACCTGAATCCTTATCTTTACAAGGTCGACCTCAGAACTTTGTTCAGTTTGTCTCGGTGACGGATAATGGAAGGAAGTGCAGGCAACTGGTCGACTTCATTTAAATAAACAATTAAAAAAATGATAAACTCTCAGGAATAGATAAATAATAACAATAAAATTGTAAAGTGGAGAAAGCGAGAGCGCGCGAATGCACTCAAGCAAACACAAACAGCACAGCACGATGCGTATTTTTTTTAAATTGACAAAATAAATCAAAAATAAATCAAAAATAAAAATAAGTGGAAAAGGTGAGAGTGCGCGAGCACACAGGAGCAAAGACAAGCAGCGCAGCTTGATGCGTAGTAAAAAAAATAATAAATAGACAACTGGTCGACCTCATTAGAAATAAAAACCCAAAAGAATAGATAGACAAACAAACAAACACATAAATGTGGAGAGAAGGGCAGTGCGCGCAGGAGCAAAGGTAAACAGCAGACACTGAATCCTTATCTTTACAAGGTCGACCTCAGAACTTTGTTCAGTTTGTCTCGGTGACGGATAATGGAAGGAAGGGCAGGCAACTGGTCGACTTCATTTAAATAAACAAATAAAAAATAAGATAAACTCTCAGGAATAGATAAATAATAACAAAAAATTGCAAAGTGGAGAAAGCGAGAGCGCGCGAATGCACTCAAGCAAACACAAACAGCACAGCACGATGCGTATTTTTTTTAAATTGACAAAATAAATCAAAAATAAATCAAAAATAAAAATAAGTGGAAAAGGTGAGAGTGCGCGAGCACACAGGAGCAAAGACCAGCAGCGCAGCTTGATGCGTAGTAAAAAAAATAATAAATAGACAACTGGTCGACCTCATTAGAAATAAAAACCCAAAAGATTAGATAGACAAACAAACAAACACATAAATGTGGAGAGAAGGGCAGTGCCCGCAGGAGCAAAGGTAAACAGCAGACAGACCTGAATCCTTATCTTTACAAGGTCGACCTCAGAACTTTGTTCAGTTTGTCTCGGTGACGGATAATGGAAGGAAGGGCAGGCAACTGGTCGACTTCATTTAAATAAACAAAAAATAAGATAAACTCTCAGGAATAGATAAATAATAACAAAAAAATTGTAAAGTGGAGAAAGCGAGAGCGCGCGAATGCACTCAAGCAAACACAAACAGCACAGCACGATGCGTATTTTTTTTTAATTGACAATATAAATCAAAAATAAAAATAAGTGGAAAAGGCGAGAGTGCGCGAGCACACAGGAGCAAAGACAAGCAGCGCAGCTTGATGCGTAGTAAAAAAAATAATAAATAGACAACTGGTCGACCTCATTAGAAATAAAAACCCAAAAGATTAGATAGACAAACAAACAAACACATAAATGTGGAGAGAAGGGCAGTGCGCGCAGGAGCAAAGGTAAACAGCAGACAGACCTGAATCCTTATCTTTACAAGGTCGACCTCAGACCTTTGTTCAGTTTGTCTCGGTGACGGATTATGGAAGGAAGGGCAGGCAACTGGTCGACTTCATTTAAATAAACAAATAAAAAATAAGATAAACTCTCAGGAATAGATAAATAATAACGAAAAAATTGTAAAGAGGAGAAAGCGAGAGCGCGCTAATGCACTCAAGCAAACACAAACAGCACAGCACGATGCGTATTTTTTTTAATTGACAAAATAAATCAAAAATAAATCAAAAATAAAAATAAGTGGAAAAGGCGAGAGTGCGCGAGCACACAGGAGCAAAGACAAGCAGCGCAGCTTGATGCGTAGTAAAAAAAATAATAAATAGACAACTGGTCGACCTCATTAGAAATAAAAACCCAAAAGATTAGATAGACAAACAAACAAACACATAAATGTGGAGAGAAGGGCAGTGCGCGCAGGAGCAAAGGTAAACAGCAGACAGACCTGAATCCTTATCTTTACAAGGTCGACCTCAGAACTTTGTTCAGTTTGTCTCGGTGACGGATAATGGAAGTAAGGGCAGGCAACTGGTCGACTTCTTAAAATAAACAAATAAAAAATAAGATAAATTCTCAGGAATAGATAAATAATAACAAAAAAATTGTAAAGTGGAGAAAGCGAGAGCGCGCAAATGCACTCAAGCAAACACAAACAGCACAGCACGATGCGTATTTTTTTTAAATTGACAAAATAAATCAAAAATAAATCAAAAATAAAAATAAGTGGAAAAGGTGAGAGTGCGCGAGCACACAGGAGCAAAGACAAGCAGCGCAGCTTGATGCGTAGTAAAAAAAATAATAAATAGACAACTGGTCGACCTCATTAGAAATAAAAACCCAAAAGAATAGATAGACAAACAAACAAACACATAAATGTGGAGAGAAGGGCAGTGCGCGCAGGAGCAAAGGTAAACAGCAGACACTGAATCCTTATCTTTACAAGGTCGACCTCAGAACTTTGTTCAGTTTGTCTCGGTGACGGATAATGGAAGGAAGGGCAGGCAACTGGTCGACTTCATTTAAATAAACAAATAAAAAATAAGATAAACTCTCAGGAATAGATAAATAATAACAAAAAATTGCAAAGTGGAGAAAGCGAGAGCGCGCGAATGCACTCAAGCAAACACAAACAGCACAGCACGATGCGTATTTTTTTTAAATTGACAAAATAAATCAAAAATAAATCAAAAATAAAAATAAGTGGAAAAGGTGAGAGTGCGCGAGCACACAGGAGCAAAGACCAGCAGCGCAGCTTGATGCGTAGTAAAAAAAATAATAAATAGACAACTGGTCGACCTCATTAGAAATAAAAACCCAAAAGATTAGATAGACAAACAAACAAACACATAAATGTGGAGAGAAGGGCAGTGCCCGCAGGAGCAAAGGTAAACAGCAGACAGACCTGAATCCTTATCTTTACAAGGTCGACCTCAGAACTTTGTTCAGTTTGTCTCGGTGACGGATAATGGAAGGAAGGGCAGGCAACTGGTCGACTTCATTTAAATAAACAAAAAATAAGATAAACTCTCAGGAATAGATAAATAATAACAAAAAAATTGTAAAGTGGAGAAAGCGAGAGCGCGCGAATGCACTCAAGCAAACACAAACAGCACAGCACGATGCGTATTTTTTTTTAATTGACAATATAAATCAAAAATAAAAATAAGTGGAAAAGGCGAGAGTGCGCGAGCACACAGGAGCAAAGACAAGCAGCGCAGCTTGATGCGTAGTAAAAAAAAATAATAAATAGACAACTGGTCGACCTCATTAGAAATAAAAACCCAAAAGATTAGATAGACAAACAAACAAACACATAAATGTGGAGAGAAGGGCAGTGCGCGCAGGAGCAAAGGTAAACAGCAGACAGACCTGAATCCTTATCTTTACAAGGTCGACCTCAGACCTTTGTTCAGTTTGTCTCGGTGACGGATTATGGAAGGAAGGGCAGGCAACTGGTCGACTTCATTTAAATAAACAAATAAAAAATAAGATAAACTCTCAGGAATAGATAAATAATAACGAAAAAATTGTAAAGAGGAGAAAGCGAGAGCGCGCTAATGCACTCAAGCAAACACAAACAGCACAGCACGATGCGTATTTTTTTTAATTGACAAAATAAATCAAAAATAAATCAAAAATAAAAATAAGTGGAAAAGGCGAGAGTGCGCGAGCACACAGGAGCAAAGACAAGCAGCGCAGCTTGATGCGTAGTAAAAAAAATAATAAATAGACAACTGGTCGACCTCATTAGAAATAAAAACCCAAAAGATTAGATAGACAAACAAACAAACACATAAATGTGGAGAGAAGGGCAGTGCGCGCAGGAGCAAAGGTAAACAGCAGACAGACCTGAATCCTTATCTTTACAAGGTCGACCTCAGAACTTTGTTCAGTTGGTCTCGGTGACGGATAATGGAAGGAAGGGCAGGCAACTGGTCGACTTCATTTAAATAAACAAATAAAAAATAAGATAAACTCTCAGGAATAGATAAATAATAACAAAAAAATTGTAAAGTGCAGAAAGCGAGAGCGCGCGAATGCACTCAAGCAAACACAAACAGCACAGCACGATGCGTATTTTTTTTTAAAATTGACAAAATAAATCAAAAATAAATCAAAAACAAAAATAAGTGGAAAAGGCGAGAGTGCGCGAGCACACAGGAGCAAAGACAAGCAGCGCAGCTTGATGCGTAGTAAAAAAAATAATAAATAGACAACTGGTCGACCTCATTAGAAATAAAAACCCAAAAGATTAGATAGACAAACAAACAAACACATAAATGTGGAGAGAAGGGCAGTGCGCACAGGAGCAAAGGTAAACAGCAGACAGACCTGAATCCTTATCTTTACAAGGTCGACCTCAGAACTTTGTTCAGTTTGTCTCGGTGACGGATAATGGAAGGAAGGGCAGGCAACTGGTCGACTTCATTTAAATAAACAAATAAAAAATAAGATAAACTCTCAGGAATAGATAAATAATAACAAAAAATTGTAAAGTGCAGAAAGCGAGAGCGCGCGAATGCACTCAAGCAAACACAAACAGCACAGCACGATGCGTATTTTTTTAAATTGACAAAATAAATCAAAAATAAATCAAAAATAAAAATTAGTGGAAAAGGCGAGAGTGCGCGAGCACACAGGAGCAAAGACAAGCAGCGCAGCTTGATGCGTAGTAAAAAAAATAATAAATAGACAACTGGTCGACCTCATTAGAAATAAAAACCCAAAAGATTAGATAGACAAACAAACAAACACATAAATGTGGAGAGAAGGGCAGTGCGCGCAGGAGCAAAGGTAAACAGCAGACAGACCTGAATCCTTATCTTTACAATGTCGACCTCAGAACTTTGTTCAGTTTGTCTCGGTGACGGATAATGGAAGGAAGGGCAGGCAACTGGTCGACTTCATTTAAATAAACAAATAAAAAATAAGATAAACTCTCAGGAATAGATAAATAATAACAAAAAATTGTAAAGTGCAGAAAGCGAGAGCGCGCGAATGCACTCAAGCAAACACAAACAGCACAGCACGATGCATATTTTTTTTTAAATTGACAAAATAAATAAAAAATAAAAATAAGTGGAAAAGGCGAGAGTGCGCGAGCACACAGGAGCAAAGACAAGCAGCGCAGCTTGATGCGTAGTAAAAAAAATAATAAATAGACAACTGGTCGACCTCATTAGAAATAAAAACCCAAAAGATTAGATAGACAAACAAACAAACACATAAATGTGGAGAGAAGGGCAGTGCGCGCAGGAGCAAAGGTAAACAGCAGACAGACCTGAATCCTTATCTTTACAAGGTCGACCTCAGAACTTTGTTCAGTTTGTCTCGGTGACGGATAATGGAAGGAAGGGCAGGCAACTGGTCGACTTCATTTAAATAAACAAATAAAAAATAAGATAAACTCTCAGGAATAGATAAATAATAACAAAGAAATTGTAAAGTGGAGAAAGCGAGAGCGCGCGAATGCACTCAAGCAAACACAAACAGCACAGCACGATGCGTATTTTTTTTTAAATTGACAAAATAAATCAAAAATAAATCAAAAATAAAAATAAGTTGAAAAGGCGAGAGTGCACGAGCACACAGGAGCAAAGACAAGCAGCGCAGCTTGATGCGTAGTAAAAAAAAATAATAAATAGACAACGGGTCGACCTCATTAGAAATAAAAACCCAAAAGATTAGATAGACAAACAAACAAACACATAAATGTGGAGAGAAGGGCAGTGCGCGCAGGAGCAAAGGTAAACAGCAGACAGACCTGAATCCTTATCTTTACAAGGTCGACCTCAGAATTTTGTTCAGTTTGTCTCGGTGACGGATAATGGAAGGAAGGGCAGGCAACTGGTCGACTTCATTTAAATAAACAAATAAAAAATAAGATAAACTCTCAGGAATAGATAAATAATAACAAAGAAATTGTAAAGTGGAGAAAGCGAGAGCGCGCGAATGCACTCAAGCAAACACAAACAGCACAGCACGATGCGTATTTTTTTTTAAATTGACAAAATAAATCAAAAATAAATCAAAAATAAAAATAAGTTGAAAATGCGAGAGTGCACGAGAACACAGGAGCAAAGACAAGCAGCGCAGCTTGATGCGTAGTAAAAAAAATAATAAATAGACAACTGGTCGACCTCATTAGAAATAAAAACCCAAAAGATTAGATAGACAAACAAACAAACACATAAATGTGGAGAGAAGGGCAGTGCGCGCAGGAGCAAAGGTAAACAGCAGACAGACCTGAATCCTTATCTTTACAAGGTCGACCTCACAACTTTGTTCAGTTGGTCTCGGTGACGGATAATGGAAGGAAGGGCAGGCAACTGGTCGACTTCATTTAAATAAACAAATAAAAAATAAGATAAACTCTCAGGAATAGATAAATAATAACAAAAAAATTGTAAAGTGCAGAAAGCGAGAGCGCGCCAATGCACTCAAGCAAACACAAACAGCACAGCACGATGCGTATTTTTTTTTAAAATTGACAAAATAAATCAAAAATAAATCAAAAACAAAAATAAGTGGAAAAGGCGAGAGTGCGCGAGCACACAGGAGCAAAGACAAGCAGCGCAGCTTGATGCGTAGTAAAAAAAATAATAAATAGACAACTGGTCGACCTCATTAGAAATAAAAACCCAAAAGATTAGATAGACAAACAAACAAACACATAAATGTGGAGAGAAGGGCAGTGCGCACAGGAGCAAAGGTAAACAGCAGACAGACCTGAATCCTTATCTTTACAAGGTCGACCTCAGAACTTTGTTCAGTTTGTCTCGGTGACGGATAATGGAAGGAAGGGCAGGCAACTGGTCGACTTCATTTAAATAAACAAATAAAAAATAAGATAAACTCTCAGGAATAGATAAATAATAACAAAAAATTGTAAAGTGCAGAAAGCGAGAGCGCGCGAATGCACTCAAGCAAACACAAACAGCACAGCACGATGTGTATTTTTTTTAATTGACAAAATAAATCAAAAATAAATCAAAAATAAAAATAAGTGGAAAAGGCGAGAGTGCGCGAGCACACAGGAGCAAAGACAAGCAGCGCAGCTTGATGCGTAGTAAAAAAAATAATAAATAGACAACTGGTCGACCTCATTAGAAATAAAAACCCAAAAGATTAGATAGACAAACAAACAAACACATAAATGTGGAGAGAAGAGCAGTGCGCGCAGGAGCAAACGTAAACAGCAGACAGACCTGAATCCTTATCTTTACAAGGTCGACCTCAGAACTTTGTTCAGTTTATCTCGGTGACGGATAATGGAAGGAAGGGCAGGCAACTGGTCGACTTCATTTAAATAAACAAATAAAAAATAAGATAAACTCTCAGGAATAGATAAATAATAACAAAGAAATTGTAAAGTGGAGAAAGCGAGAGCGCGCGAATGCACTCAAGCAAACACAAACAGCACAGCACGATGCGTATTTTTTTTTAAATTGACAAAATAAATCAAAAATAAATCAAAAATAAAAATAAGTTGAAAAGGCGAGAGTGCACGAGCACACAGGAGCAAAGACAAGCAGCGCAGCTTGATGCGTAGTAAAAAAAAATAATAAATAGACAACGGGTCGACCTCATTAGAAATAAAAACCCAAAAGATTAGATAGACAAACAAACAAACACATAAATGTGGAGAGAAGGGCAGTGCGCGCAGGAGCAAAGGTAAACAGCAGACAGACCTGAATCCTTATCTTTACAAGGTCGACCTCAGAATTTTGTTCAGTTTGTCTCGGTGACGGATAATGGAAGGAAGGGCAGGCAACTGGTCGACTTCATTTAAATAAACAAATAAAAAATAAGATAAACTCTCAGGAATAGATAAATAATAACAAAGAAATTGTAAAGTGGAGAAAGCGAGAGCGCGCGAATGCACTCAAGCAAACACAAACAGCACAGCACGATGCGTATTTTTTTTTAAATTGACAAAATAAATCAAAAATAAATCAAAAATAAAAATAAGTTGAAAAGGCGAGAGTGCACGAGCACACAGGAGCAAAGACAAGCAGCGCAGCTTGATGCGTAGTAAAAAAAATAATAAATAGACAACTGGTCGACCTCATTAGAAATAAAAACCCAAAAGATTAGATAGACAAACAAACAAACACATAAATGTGGAGAGAAGGGCAGTGCGCGCAGGAGCAAAGGTAAACAGCAGACAGACCTGAATCCTTATCTTTACAAGGTCGACCTCAGAACTTTGTTCAGTTGGTCTCGGTGACGGATAATGGAAGGAAGGGCAGGCAACTGGTCGACTTCATTTAAATAAACAAATAAAAAATAAGATAAACTCTCAGGAATAGATAAATAATAACAAAAAAATTGTAAAGTGCAGAAAGCGAGAGCGCGCCAATGCACTCAAGCAAACACAAACAGCACAGCACGATGCGTATTTTTTTTTAAAATTGACAAAATAAATCAAAAATAAATCAAAAACAAAAATAAGTGGAAAAGGCGAGAGTGCGCGAGCACACAGGAGCAAAGACAAGCAGCGCAGCTTGATGCGTAGTAAAAAAAATAATAAATAGACAACTGGTCGACCTCATTAGAAATAAAAACCCAAAAGATTAGATAGACAAACAAACAAACACATAAATGTGGAGAGAAGGGCAGTGCGCACAGGAGCAAAGGTAAACAGCAGACAGACCTGAATCCTTATCTTTACAAGGTCGACCTCAGAACTTTGTTCAGTTTGTCTCGGTGACGGATAATGGAAGGAAGGGCAGGCAACTGGTCGACTTCATTTAAATAAACAAATAAAAAATAAGATAAACTCTCAGGAATAGATAAATAATAACAAAAAATTGTAAAGTGCAGAAAGCGAGAGCGCGCGAATGCACTCAAGCAAACACAAACAGCACAGCACGATGTGTATTTTTTTAAATTGACAAAATAAATCAAAAATAAATCAAAAATAAAAATTAGTGGAAAAGGCGAGAGTGCGCGAGCACACAGGAGCAAAGACAAGCAGCGCAGCTTGATGCGTAGTAAAAAAAATAATAAATAGACAACTGGTCGACCTCATTAGAAATAAAAACCCAAAAGATTAGATAGACAAACAAACAAACACATAAATGTGGAGAGAAGGGCAGTGCGCGCAGGAGCAAAGGTAAACAGCAGACAGACCTGAATCCTTATCTTTACAATGTCGACCTCAGAACTTTGTTCAGTTTGTCTCGGTGACGGATAATGGAAGGAAGGGCAGGCAACTGGTCGACTTCATTTAAATAAACAAATAAAAAATAAGATAAACTCTCAGGAATAGATAAATAATAACAAAAAATTGTAAAGTGCTGAAAGCGAGAGCGCGCGAATGCACTCAAGCAAACACAAACAGCACAGCACGATGCGTATTTTTTTTTAAATTGACAAAATAAATAAAAAATAAAAATAAGTGGAAAAGGCGAGAGTGCGCGAGCACACAGGAGCAAAGACAAGCAGCGCAGCTTGATGCGTAGTAAAAAAAATAATAAATAGACAACTGGTCGACCTCATTAGAAATAAAAACCCAAAAGATTAGATAGACAAACAAACAAACACATAAATGTGGAGAGAAGGGCAGTGCGCGCAGGAGCAAAGGTAAACAGCAGACAGACCTGAATCCTTATCTTTACAAGGTCGACCTCAGAACTTTGTTCAGTTGGTCTCGGTGACAGATAATGGAAGGAAGGGCAGGCAACTGGTCGACTTCATTTAAATAAACAAATAAAAAATAAGATAAACTCTCAGGAATAGATAAATAATAACAAAAAAATTGTAAAGTGCAGAAAGTGAGAGCGCGCGAATGCACTCAAGCAAACACAAACAGCACAGCACGATGCGTATTTTTTTTAAATTGACAAAATAAATCAAAAATAAATCAAAAATAAAAATAAGTGGAAAAGGTGAGAGTGCGCGAGCACACAGGAGCAAAGACAAGCAGCGCAGCTTGATGCGTAGTATAAAAAATAATAAATAGACAACTGGTCGACCTCATTAGAAATAAAAACCCAAAAGATTAGATAGACAAACAAACAAACACATAAATGTGGAGAGAAGGGCAGTGCGCGCAGGAGCAAAGGTAAACAGCAGACAGACCTGAATCCTTATCTTTACAAGGTCGACCTCAGAACTTTGTTCAGTTGGTCTCGGTGACGGATAATGGAAGGAAGGGCAGGCAACTGGTCGACTTCATTTAAATAAACAAATAAAAAATAAGATAAACTCTCAGGAGTAGATAAATAATAACAAAAAAATTGTAAAGTGCAGAAAGTAAGAGCGCGCGAATGCACTCAAGCAAACACAAACAGCACAGCACGATGCGTATTTTTTTTTAAATTGACAAAATAAATCAAAAATAAATCAAAAATAAAAATAAGTGGAAAAGGTGAGAGTGCGCGAGCACACAGGAGCAAATACAAGCAGCGCAGCTTGATGCGTAGTAAAAAAAATAATAAATAGACAACTGGTCGACCTCATTAGAAATAAAAACCCAAAAGAATAGATAGACAAACAAACAATCACATAAATGTGGAGAGAAGGGCAGTGCGCGCAGGAGCAAAGGTAAACAGCAGACAGACCTGAATCCTTATCTTTACAAGGTCGACCTCAGAACTTTGTTCAGTTTGTCTCGGTGACGGATAATGGAAGGAAGTGCAGGCAACTGGTCGACTTCATTTAAATAAACAATTAAAAAAATGATAAACTCTCAGGAATAGATAAATAATAACAATAAAATTGTAAAGTGGAGAAAGCGAGAGCGCGCGAATGCACTCAAGCAAACACAAACAGCACAGCACGATGCGTATTTTTTTTAAATTGACAAAATAAATCAAAAATAAATCAAAAATAAAAATAAGTGGAAAAGGTGAGAGTGCGCGAGCACACAGGAGCAAAGACAAGCAGCGCAGCTTGATGCGTAGTAAAAAAAATAATAAATAGACAACTGGTCGACCTCATTAGAAATAAAAACCCAAAAGAATAGATAGACAAACAAACAAACACATAAATGTGGAGAGAAGGGCAGTGCGCGCAGGAGCAAAGGTAAACAGCAGACACTGAATCCTTATCTTTACAAGGTCGACCTCAGAACTTTGTTCAGTTTGTCTCGGTGACGGATAATGGAAGGAAGGGCAGGCAACTGGTCGACTTCATTTAAATAAACAAATAAAAAATAAGATAAACTCTCAGGAATAGATAAATAATAACAAAAAATTGCAAAGTGGAGAAAGCGAGAGCGCGCGAATGCACTCAAGCAAACACAAACAGCACAGCACGATGCGTATTTTTTTTAAATTGACAAAATAAATCAAAAATAAATCAAAAATAAAAATAAGTGGAAAAGGTGAGAGTGCGCGAGCACACAGGAGCAAAGACCAGCAGCGCAGCTTGATGCGTAGTAAAAAAAATAATAAATAGACAACTGGTCGACCTCATTAGAAATAAAAACCCAAAAGATTAGATAGACAAACAAACAAACACATAAATGTGGAGAGAAGGGCAGTGCCCGCAGGAGCAAAGGTAAACAGCAGACAGACCTGAATCCTTATCTTTACAAGGTCGACCTCAGAACTTTGTTCAGTTTGTCTCGGTGACGGATAATGGAAGGAAGGGCAGGCAACTGGTCGACTTCATTTAAATAAACAAAAAATAAGATAAACTCTCAGGAATAGATAAATAATAACAAAAAAATTGTAAAGTGGAGAAAGCGAGAGCGCGCGAATGCACTCAAGCAAACACAAACAGCACAGCACGATGCGTATTTTTTTTTAATTGACAATATAAATCAAAAATAAAAATAAGTGGAAAAGGCGAGAGTGCGCGAGCACACAGGAGCAAAGACAAGCAGCGCAGCTTGATGCGTAGTAAAAAAAATAATAAATAGACAACTGGTCGACCTCATTAGAAATAAAAACCCAAAAGATTAGATAGACAAACAAACAAACACATAAATGTGGAGAGAAGGGCAGTGCGCGCAGGAGCAAAGGTAAACAGCAGACAGACCTGAATCCTTATCTTTACAAGGTCGACCTCAGACCTTTGTTCAGTTTGTCTCGGTGACGGATTATGGAAGGAAGGGCAGGCAACTGGTCGACTTCATTTAAATAAACAAATAAAAAATAAGATAAACTCTCAGGAATAGATAAATAATAACGAAAAAATTGTAAAGAGGAGAAAGCGAGAGCGCGCTAATGCACTCAAGCAAACACAAACAGCACAGCACGATGCGTATTTTTTTTAATTGACAAAATAAATCAAAAATAAATCAAAAATAAAAATAAGTGGAAAAGGCGAGAGTGCGCGAGCACACAGGAGCAAAGACAAGCAGCGCAGCTTGATGCGTAGTAAAAAAAATAATAAATAGACAACTGGTCGACCTCATTAGAAATAAAAACCCAAAAGATTAGATAGACAAACAAACAAACACATAAATGTGGAGAGAAGGGCAGTGCGCGCAGGAGCAAAGGTAAACAGCAGACAGACCTGAATCCTTATCTTTACAAGGTCGACCTCAGAACTTTGTTCAGTTTGTCTCGGTGACGGATAATGGAAGTAAGGGCAGGCAACTGGTCGACTTCTTAAAATAAACAAATAAAAAATAAGATAAATTCTCAGGAATAGATAAATAATAACAAAAAAATTGTAAAGTGGAGAAAGCGAGAGCGCGCAAATGCACTCAAGCAAACACAAACAGCACAGCACGATGCGTATTTTTTTTAAATTGACAAAATAAATCAAAAATAAATCAAAAATAAAAATAAGTGGAAAAGGTGAGAGTGCGCGAGCACACAGGAGCAAAGACAAGCAGCGCAGCTTGATGCGTAGTAAAAAAAATAATAAATAGACAACTGGTCGACCTCATTAGAAATAAAAACCCAAAAGAATAGATAGACAAACAAACAAACACATAAATGTGGAGAGAAGGGCAGTGCGCGCAGGAGCAAAGGTAAACAGCAGACACTGAATCCTTATCTTTACAAGGTCGACCTCAGAACTTTGTTCAGTTTGTCTCGGTGACGGATAATGGAAGGAAGGGCAGGCAACTGGTCGACTTCATTTAAATAAACAAATAAAAAATAAGATAAACTCTCAGGAATAGATAAATAATAACAAAAAATTGCAAAGTGGAGAAAGCGAGAGCGCGCGAATGCACTCAAGCAAACACAAACAGCACAGCACGATGCGTATTTTTTTTAAATTGACAAAATAAATCAAAAATAAATCAAAAATAAAAATAAGTGGAAAAGGTGAGAGTGCGCGAGCACACAGGAGCAAAGACCAGCAGCGCAGCTTGATGCGTAGTAAAAAAAATAATAAATAGACAACTGGTCGACCTCATTAGAAATAAAAACCCAAAAGATTAGATAGACAAACAAACAAACACATAAATGTGGAGAGAAGGGCAGTGCCCGCAGGAGCAAAGGTAAACAGCAGACAGACCTGAATCCTTATCTTTACAAGGTCGACCTCAGAACTTTGTTCAGTTTGTCTCGGTGACGGATAATGGAAGGAAGGGCAGGCAACTGGTCGACTTCATTTAAATAAACAAAAAATAAGATAAACTCTCAGGAATAGATAAATAATAACAAAAAAATTGTAAAGTGGAGAAAGCGAGAGCGCGCGAATGCACTCAAGCAAACACAAACAGCACAGCACGATGCGTATTTTTTTTTAATTGACAATATAAATCAAAAATAAAAATAAGTGGAAAAGGCGAGAGTGCGCGAGCACACAGGAGCAAAGACAAGCAGCGCAGCTTGATGCGTAGTAAAAAAAAATAATAAATAGACAACTGGTCGACCTCATTAGAAATAAAAACCCAAAAGATTAGATAGACAAACAAACAAACACATAAATGTGGAGAGAAGGGCAGTGCGCGCAGGAGCAAAGGTAAACAGCAGACAGACCTGAATCCTTATCTTTACAAGGTCGACCTCAGACCTTTGTTCAGTTTGTCTCGGTGACGGATTATGGAAGGAAGGGCAGGCAACTGGTCGACTTCATTTAAATAAACAAATAAAAAATAAGATAAACTCTCAGGAATAGATAAATAATAACGAAAAAATTGTAAAGAGGAGAAAGCGAGAGCGCGCTAATGCACTCAAGCAAACACAAACAGCACAGCACGATGCGTATTTTTTTTAATTGACAAAATAAATCAAAAATAAATCAAAAATAAAAATAAGTGGAAAAGGCGAGAGTGCGCGAGCACACAGGAGCAAAGACAAGCAGCGCAGCTTGATGCGTAGTAAAAAAAATAATAAATAGACAACTGGTCGACCTCATTAGAAATAAAAACCCAAAAGATTAGATAGACAAACAAACAAACACATAAATGTGGAGAGAAGGGCAGTGCGCGCAGGAGCAAAGGTAAACAGCAGACAGACCTGAATCCTTATCTTTACAAGGTCGACCTCAGAACTTTGTTCAGTTGGTCTCGGTGACGGATAATGGAAGGAAGGGCAGGCAACTGGTCGACTTCATTTAAATAAACAAATAAAAAATAAGATAAACTCTCAGGAATAGATAAATAATAACAAAAAAATTGTAAAGTGCAGAAAGCGAGAGCGCGCGAATGCACTCAAGCAAACACAAACAGCACAGCACGATGCGTATTTTTTTTTAAAATTGACAAAATAAATCAAAAATAAATCAAAAACAAAAATAAGTGGAAAAGGCGAGAGTGCGCGAGCACACAGGAGCAAAGACAAGCAGCGCAGCTTGATGCGTAGTAAAAAAAATAATAAATAGACAACTGGTCGACCTCATTAGAAATAAAAACCCAAAAGATTAGATAGACAAACAAACAAACACATAAATGTGGAGAGAAGGGCAGTGCGCACAGGAGCAAAGGTAAACAGCAGACAGACCTGAATCCTTATCTTTACAAGGTCGACCTCAGAACTTTGTTCAGTTTGTCTCGGTGACGGATAATGGAAGGAAGGGCAGGCAACTGGTCGACTTCATTTAAATAAACAAATAAAAAATAAGATAAACTCTCAGGAATAGATAAATAATAACAAAAAATTGTAAAGTGCAGAAAGCGAGAGCGCGCGAATGCACTCAAGCAAACACAAACAGCACAGCACGATGCGTATTTTTTTAAATTGACAAAATAAATCAAAAATAAATCAAAAATAAAAATTAGTGGAAAAGGCGAGAGTGCGCGAGCACACAGGAGCAAAGACAAGCAGCGCAGCTTGATGCGTAGTAAAAAAAATAATAAATAGACAACTGGTCGACCTCATTAGAAATAAAAACCCAAAAGATTAGATAGACAAACAAACAAACACATAAATGTGGAGAGAAGGGCAGTGCGCGCAGGAGCAAAGGTAAACAGCAGACAGACCTGAATCCTTATCTTTACAATGTCGACCTCAGAACTTTGTTCAGTTTGTCTCGGTGACGGATAATGGAAGGAAGGGCAGGCAACTGGTCGACTTCATTTAAATAAACAAATAAAAAATAAGATAAACTCTCAGGAATAGATAAATAATAACAAAAAATTGTAAAGTGCAGAAAGCGAGAGCGCGCGAATGCACTCAAGCAAACACAAACAGCACAGCACGATGCATATTTTTTTTTAAATTGACAAAATAAATAAAAAATAAAAATAAGTGGAAAAGGCGAGAGTGCGCGAGCACACAGGAGCAAAGACAAGCAGCGCAGCTTGATGCGTAGTAAAAAAAATAATAAATAGACAACTGGTCGACCTCATTAGAAATAAAAACCCAAAAGATTAGATAGACAAACAAACAAACACATAAATGTGGAGAGAAGGGCAGTGCGCGCAGGAGCAAAGGTAAACAGCAGACAGACCTGAATCCTTATCTTTACAAGGTCGACCTCAGAACTTTGTTCAGTTGGTCTCGGTGACGGATAATGGAAGGAAGGGCAGGCAACTGGTCGACTTCATTTAAATAAACAAATAAAAAATAAGATAAACTCTCAGGAATAGATAAATAATAACAAAAAAATTGTAAAGTGCAAAAAGTGAGAGCGCGCGAATGCACTCAAGCAAACACAAACAGCACAGCACGATGCGTATTTTTTTTTAAATTGACAAAATAAATCAAAAATAAATCAAAAATAAAAATAAGTGGAAAAGGTGAGAGTGCGCGAGCACACAGGAGCAAATACAAGCAGCGCAGCTTGATGCGTAGTAAAAAAAATAATAAATAGACAACTGGTCGACCTCATTAGAAATAAAAACCCAAAAGAATAGATAGACAAACAAACAAACACATAAATGTGGAGAGAAGGGCAGTGCGCGCAGGAGCAAAGGTAAACAGCAGACAGACCTGAATCCTTATCTTTACAAGGTCGACCTCAGAACTTTGTTCAGTTTGTCTCGGTGACGGATAATGGAAGGAAGTGCAGGCAACTGGTCGACTTCATTTAAATAAACAATTAAAAAAATGATAAACTCTCAGGAATAGATAAATAATAACAAAAAAATTGTAAAGTGGAGAAAGCGAGAGCGCGCGAATGCACTCAAGCAAACACAAACAGCACAGCACGATGCGTATTTTTTTTAAATTGACAAAATAAATCAAAAATAAATCAAAAATAAAAATAAGTGGAAAAGGTGAGAGTGCGCGAGCACACAGGAGCAAAGACAAGCAGCGCAGCTTGATGCGTAGTAAAAAAAATAATAAATAGACAACTGGTCGACCTCATTAGAAATAAAAACCCAAAAGAATAGATAGACAAACAAACAAACACATAAATGTGGAGAGAAGGGCAGTGCGCGCAGGAGCAAAGGTAAACAGCAGACACTGAATCCTTATCTTTACAAGGTCGACCTCAGAACTTTGTTCAGTTTGTCTCGGTGACGGATAATGGAAGGAAGGGCCGGCAACTGGTCGACTTCATTTAAATAAACAAATAAAAAATAAGATAAACTCTCAGGAATAGATAAATAATAACAAAAAATTGCAAAGTGGAGAAAGCGAGAGCGCGCGAATGCACTCAAGCCAACACAAACAGCACAGCACGATGCGTATTTTTTTTAATTGACAAAATAAATCAAAAATAAAAATAAGTGGAAAAGGCGAGAGTGCGCGAGCACACAGGAGCAAAGACAAGCAGCGCAGCTTGATGCGTAGTAAAAAAAATAATAAATAGACAACTGGTCGACCTCATTAGAAATAAAAACCCAAAAGATTAGATAGACAAACAAACAAACACATAAATGTGGAGAGAAGGGCAGTGCGCGCAGGAGCAAAGGTAAACAGCAGACAGACCTGAATCCTTATCTTTACAAGGTCGACCTCAGACCTTTGTTCAGTTTGTCTCGGTGACGGATTATGGAAGGAAGGGCAGGCAACTGGTCGACTTCATTTAAATAAACAAATAAAAAATAAGATAAACTCTCAGGAATAGATAAATAATAACGAAAAAATTGTAAAGAGGAGAAAGCGAGAGCGCGCTAATGCACTCAAGCAAACACAAACAGCACAGCACGATGCGTATTTTTTTTAATTGACAAAATAAATCAAAAATAAATCAAAAAAAAAAATAAGTGGAAAAGGCGAGAGTGCGCGAGCACACAGGAGCAAAGACAAGCAGCGCAGCTTGATGCGTAGTAAAAAAAATAATAAATAGACAACTGGTCGACCTCATTAGAAATAAAAACCCAAAAGATTAGATAGACAAACAAACAAACACATAAATGTGGAGAGAAGGGCAGTGCGCGCAGGAGCAAAGGTATCCAGCAGACAGACCTGAATCCTTATCTTTACAAGGTCGACCTCAGAACTTTGTTCAGTTTGTCTCGGTGACGGATAATGGAAGGAAGGCCAGGCAACTGGTCGACTTCATTTAAATAAACAAATAAAAAATAAGATAAACTCTCAGGAATAGATAAATAATAACAAAAAAATTGTAAAGTGGAGAAAGCCAGAGCGCGCGAATGCACTCAAGCAAACACAAACAGCACAGCACGATGCGTATTTTTTTTAAATTGACAAAATAAATCAAAAATAAAAATAAGTGGAAAAGGCGAGAGTGCGCGAGCACACAGGAGCAAAGACAAGCAGCGCAGCTTGATGCGTAGTAAAAAAAATAATAAATAGACAACTGGTCGACCTCATTAGAAATAAAAACCCAAAAGATTAGATAGACAAACAAACAAACACATAAATGTGGAGAGAAGGGCAGTGCGCGCAGGAGCAAAGGTAAACAGCAGACAGACCTGAATCCTTTTTTTTTCAAGGACGACCTCAGAACTTTGTTAAGTTTGTCTCGGTGACGGATTATGGAAGGAAGGGCAGGCAACTGGTCGACTTCATTTAAATAAACAAATAAAAAATAAGATAAACTCTCAGGAATAGATAAATAATAACAAAAAAATTGTAAAGTGGAGAAAGCGAGAGCGCGCGAATGCACTCAAGCAAAAACAAACAGCACAGCACGATGCGTATTTTTTTTTAAATTGACAAAATTAATCAAAAATAAATCAAAAATAAAAATAAGTGGAAAAGGCGAGAGTGCGCGAGCACACAGGAGCAACGACAAGCAGCGCAGCTTGATGCGTAGTAAAAAAAATAATAAAGAGACAACGGGTCGACCTCATTAGAAATAAAAACCCAAAAGATTAGATAGACAAACAAACAAACACATAAATGTGGAGAGAAGGGCAGTGCGCGCAGGAGCAAAGGTAAACAGCAGACAGACCTGAATCCTTATCTTTACAAGGTCGACCTCAGAATTTTGTTCAGTTTGTCTCGGTGACGGATAATGGAAGGAAGGGCAGGCAACTGGTCGACTTCATTTAAATAAACAAATAAAAAATAAGATAAACTCTCAGGAATAGATAAATAATAACAAAGAAATTGTAAAGTGGAGAACGCAAGAGCGCGCGAATGCACTCAAGCAAACACAAACAGCACAGCACGATGCGTATCTTTTTTTAAATTGACAAAATAAATCAAAAATAAATCAAAAATAAAAATAAGTTGAAAAGGCGAGAGTGCACGAGCACACAGGAGCAAAGACAAGCAGCGCAGCTTGATGCGTAGTAAAAAAAATAATAAATAGACAACTGGTCGACCTCATTAGAAATAAAAACCCAAAAGATTAGATAGACAAACAAACAAACACATAAATGTGGAGAGAAGGGCAGTGCGCGCAGGAGCAAAGGTAAACAGCAGACAGACCTGAATCCTTATCTTTACAAGGTCGACCTCAGAACTTTGTTCAGTTGGTCTCGGTGACGGATAATGGAAGGAAGGGCAGGCAACTGGGCGACTTCATTTAAATAAACAAATAAAAAATAAGATAAACTCTCAGGAATAGATAAATAATAACAAAAAAATTGTAAAGTGCAGAAAGCGAGAGCGCGCGAATGCACTCAAGCAAACACAAACAGCACAGCACGATGCGTATTTTTTTAAAAAATTGACAAAATAAATCAAAAATAAAAATAAGTGGAAAAGGCGAGAGTGCGCGAGCACACAGGAGCAAAGACAAGCATCGCAGCTTGATGCGTAGTAAAAAAAATAATAAATAGACAACTGGTCGACCTCATTAGAAATAAAAACCCAAAAGATTAGATAGACAAACAAACAAACACATAAATGTGGAGAGAAGGGTAGTGCGCGCAGGAGCAAAGGTAAACAGCAGACAGACCTGAATCCTTATTTTACAAGGTCGACCTCAGAACTTTGTTCAGTTTGTTCGGTGACGGATAATGGAAGGAAGGGCAGGCAACTGGTCGACTTAATTTAAATAAACAAAAAATAAGATAAACTCTCAGGAATAGATAAATAATAACAAAAAAATTGTAAAGTGGAGAAAGCGAGAGCGCGCGAATGCACTCAAGCAAAAACAAACAGCACAGCACGATGCGTATTTTTTTTTAAAATTGACAAAATTAATCAAAAATAAATCAAAAATAAAAATAAGTGGAAAAGGCGAGAGTGCGCGAGCACACAGGAGCAAAGACAAGCAGCGCAGCTTGATGCGTAGTAAAAAAAATAATAAATAGACAACGGGTCGACCTCATTAGAAATAAAAACCCAAAAGATTAGATAGACAAACAAACAAACACATAAATGTGGAGAGAAGGGCAGTGCGCGCAGGAGCAAAGGTAAACAGCAGACAGACCTGAATCCTTATCTTTACAAGGTCGACCTCAGAATTTTGTTCAGTTTGTCTCGGTGACGGATAATGGAAGGAAGGGCAGGCAACTGGTCGACTTCATTTAAATAAACAAATAAAAAATAAGATAAACTCTCAGGAATAGATAAATATTAACAAAGAAATTGTAAAGTGGAGAAAGCGAGAGCGCGCGAATGCACTCAAGCAAACACAAACAGCACAGCACGATGCGTATTTTTTTTTAAATTGACAAAATAAATCAAAAATAAATCAAAAATAAAAATAAGTTGAAAAGGCGAGAGTGCACGAGCACACAGGAGCAAAGACAAGCAGCGCAGCTTGATGCGTAGTAAAAAAAATAATAAATAGACAACTGGTCGACCTCATTAGAAATAAAAACCCAAAAGATTAGATAGACAAACAAACAAACACATAAATGTGGAGAGAAGGGCAGTGCGCACAGGAGCAAAGGTAAACAGCAGACAGACCTGAATCCTTATCTTTACAAGGTCGACCTCAGAACTTTGTTCAGTTGGTCTCGGTGACGGATAATGGAAGGAAGGGCAGGCAACTGGTCGACTTCATTTAAATAAACAAAAAATAAGATAAACTCTCAGGAATAGATAAATAATAACGAAAAAATTGTAAAGAGGAGAAAGCGAGAGCGCGCTAATGCACTCAAGCAAACACAAACAGCACAGCACGATGCGTATTTTTTTTAAATTGACAAAATAAATCAAAAATAAATCAAAAATAAAAATAAGTGGAAAAGGTGAGAGTGCGCGAGCACACAGGAGCAAAGACAAGCAGCGCAGCTTGATGCGTAGTAAAAAAAATAATAAATAGACAACTGGTCGACCTCATTAGAAATAAAAACCCAAAAGATTAGATAGACAAACAAACAAACACATAAATGTGGAGAGAAGGGCAGTGCGCGCAGGAGCAAACGTAAACAGCAGACAGACCTGAATCCTTATCTTTACAAGGTCGACCTCAGAACTTTGTTCAGTTTGTCTCGGTGACGGATAATGGAAGGAAGGCCAGGCAACTGGTCGACTTCATTTAAATAAACAAATAAAAAATAAGATAAACTCTCAGGAATAGATAAATAATAACAAATAAATTGTAAAGTGGAGAAAGCGAGAGCGCGCGAATGCACTCAAGCAAACACAAACAGCACAGCACGATGCGTATTTTTTTTAAATTGACAAAATAAATCAAAAATAAATCAAAAATAAAAATAAGTGGAAAAGGTGAGAGTGCGCGAGCACACAGGAGCAAAGACAAGCAGCGCAGCTTGATGCGTAGTAAAAAAAATAATAAATAGACAACTGGTCGACCTCATTAGAAATAAAAACCCAAAAGAATAGATAGACAAACAAACAAACACATAAATGTGGAGAGAAGGGCAGTGCGCGCAGGAGCAAAGGTAAACAGCAGACACTGAATCCTTATCTTTACAAGGTCGACCTCAGAACTTTGTTCAGTTTGTCTCGGTGACGGATAATGGAAGGAAGGGCAGGCAACTGGTCGACTTCATTTAAATAAACAAATAAAAAATAAGATAAACTCTCAGGAATAGATAAATAATAACAAAAAATTGCAAAGTGGAGAAAGCGAGAGCGCGCGAATGCACTCAAGCCAACACAAACAGCACAGCACGATGCGTATTTTTTTTTAATTGACAAAATAAATCAAAAATAAAAATAAGTGGAAAAGGCGAGAGTGCGCGAGCACACAGGAGCAAAGACAAGCAGCGCAGCTTGATGCGTAGTAAAAAAAATAATAAATAGACAACTGGTCGACCTCATTAGAAATAAAAACCCAAAAGATTAGATAGACAAACAAACAAACACATAAATGTGGAGAGAAGGGCAGTCCGCGCAGGAGCAAAGGTAAACAGCAGACAGACCTGAATCCTTATCTTTACAAGGTCGACCTCAGACCTTTGTTCAGTTTGTCTCGGTGACGGATTATGGAAGGAAGGGCAGGCAACTGGTCGACTTCATTTAAATAAACAAATAAAAAATAAGATAAACTCTCAGGAATAGATAAATAATAACGAAAAAATTGTAAAGAGGAGAAAGCGAGAGCGCGCTAATGCACTCAAGCAAACACAAACAGCACAGCACGATGCGTATTTTTTTTAATTGACAAAATAAATCAAAAATAAATCAAAAAAAAAATAAGTGGAAAAGGCGAGAGTGCGCGAGCACACAGGAGCAAAGACAAGCAGCGCAGCTTGATGCGTAGTAAAAAAAATAATAAATAGACAACTGGTCGACCTCATTAGAAATAAAAACCCAAAAGATTAGATAGACAAACAAACAAACACATAAATGTGGAGAGAAGGGCAGTGCGCGCAGGAGCAAACGTAAACAGCAGACAGACCTGAATCCTTATCTTTACAAGGTCGACCTCAGAACTTTGTTCAGTTTGTCTCGGTGACGGATAATGGAAGGAAGGCCAGGCAACTGGTCGACTTCATTTAAATAAACAAATAAAAAATAAGATAAACTCTCAGGAATAGATAAATAATAACAAAAAAATTGTAAAGTGAAGAAAGCCAGAGCGCGCGAATGCACTCAAGCAAACACAAACAGCACAGCACGATGCGTATTTTTTTTAAATTGACAAAATAAATCAAAAATAAAAATAAGTGGAAAAGGCGAGAGTGCGCGAGCACACAGGAGCAAAGACAAGCAGCGCAGCTTGATGCGTAGTAAAAAAAATAATAAATAGACAACTGGTCGACCTCATTAGAAATAAAAACCCAAAAGATTAGATAGACAAACAAACAAACACATAAATGTGGAGAGAAGGGCAGTGCGCGCAGGAGCAAAGGTAAACAGCAGACAGACCTGAATCCTTTTTTTTTCAAGGACGACCTCAGAATTTTGTTAAGTTTGTCTCGGTGACGGATTATGGAAGGAAGGGCAGGCAACTGGTCGACTTCATTTAAATAAACAAATAAAAAATAAGATAAACTCTCAGGAATAGATAAATAATAACAAAAAAATTGTAAAGTGGAGAAAGCGAGAGCGCGCGAATGCACTCAAGCAAAAACAAACAGCACAGCACGATGCGCATTTTTTTTTTAAATTGACAAAATTAATCAAAAATAAATCAAAAATAAAAATAAGTGGAAAAGGCGAGAGTGCGCGAGCACACAGGAGCAAAGACAAGCAGCGCAGCTTGATGCGTAGTAAAAAAAATAATAAATAGACAACGGGTCGACCTCATTAGAAATAAAAACCCAAAAGATTAGATAGACAAACAAACAAACACATAAATGTGGAGAGAAGGGCAGTGCGCGCAGGAGCAAAGGTAAACAGCAGACAGACCTGAATCCTTATCTTTACAAGGTCGACCTCAGAATTTTGTTCAGTTTGTCTCGGTGACGGATAATGGAAGGAAGGGCAGGCAACTGGTCGACTTCATTTAAATAAACAAATAAAAAATAAGATAAACTCTCAGGAATAGATAAATAATAACAAAGAAATTGTAAAGTGGAGAACGCGAGAGCGCGCGAATGCACTCAAGCAAACACAAACAGCACAGCACGATGCGTATTTTTTTTTAAATTGACAAAATAAATCAAAAATAAATCAAAAATAAAAATAAGTTGAAAAGGCGAGAGTGCACGAGCACACAGGAGCAAAGACAAGCAGCGCAGCTTGATGCGTAGTAAAAAAAATAATAAATAGACAACTGGTCGACCTCATTAGAAATAAAAACCCAAAAGATTAGATAGACAAACAAACAAACACATAAATGTGGAGAGAAGGGCAGTGCGCGCAGGAGCAAAGGTAAACAGCAGACAGACCTGAATCCTTATCTTTACAAGGTCGACCTCAGAACTTTGTTCAGTTTGTCTCGGTGACGGATAATGGAAGGAAGGGCAGGCAACTGGTCGACTTCATTTAAATAAACAAATAAAAAATAAGATAAACTCTCAGGAATAGATAAATAATAACAAAAAATTGTAAAGTGCAGAAAGCGAGAGCGCGCGAATGCACTCAAGCAAACACAAACAGCACAGCACGATGCGTATTTTTTTAAATTGACAAAATAAATCAAAAATAAATCAAAAATAAAAATTAGTGGAAAAGGCGACAGTGCGCGAGCACACAGGAGCAAAGACAAGCAGCGCAGCTTGATGCGTAGTAAAAAAAATAATAAATAGACAACTGGTCGACCTCATTAGAAATAAAAACCCAAAAGATTAGATAGACAAACAAACAAACACATAAATGTGGAGAGAAGGGCAGTGCGCGCAGGAGCAAAGGTAAACAGCAGACAGACCTGAATCCTTATCTTTACAATGTCGACCTCAGAACTTTGTTCAGTTTGTCTCGGTGACGGATAATGGAAGGAAGGGCAGGCAACTGGTCGACTTCATTTAAATAAACAAATAAAAAATAAGATAAACTCTCAGGAATAGATAAATAATAACAAAAAATTGTAAAGTGCAGAAAGCGAGAGCGCGCGAATGCACTCAAGCAAACACAAACAGCACAGCACGATGCATATTTTTTTTTAAATTGACAAAATAAATAAAAAATAAAAATAAGTGGAAAAGGCGAGAGTGCGCGAGCACACAGGAGCAAAGACAAGCAGCGCAGCTTGATGCGTAGTAAAAAAAATAATAAATAGACAACTGGTCGACCTCATTAGAAATAAAAACCCAAAAGATTAGATAGACAAACAAACAAACACATAAATGTGGAGAGAAGGGCAGTGCGCGCAGGAGCAAAGGTAAACAGCAGACAGACCTGAATCCTTATCTTTACAAGGTCGACCTCAGAACTTTGTTCAGTTGGTCTCGGTGACGGATAATGGAAGGAAGGGCAGGCAACTGGTCGACTTCATTTAAATAAACAAATAAAAAATAAGATAAACTCTCAGGAATAGATAAATAATAACAAAAAAATTGTAAAGTGCAAAAAGTGAGAGCGCGCGAATGCACTCAAGCAAACACAAACAGCACAGCACGATGCGTATTTTTTTTTAAATTGACAAAATAAATCAAAAATAAATCAAAAATAAAAATAAGTGGAAAAGGTGAGAGTGCGCGAGCACACAGGAGCAAATACAAGCAGCGCAGCTTGATGCGTAGTAAAAAAAATAATAAATAGACAACTGGTCGACCTCATTAGAAATAAAAACCCAAAAGAATAGATAGACAAACAAACAAACACATAAATGTGGAGAGAAGGGCAGTGCGCGCAGGAGCAAAGGTAAACAGCAGACAGACCTGAATCCTTATCTTTACAAGGTCGACCTCAGAACTTTGTTCAGTTTGTCTCGGTGACGGATAATGGAAGGAAGTGCAGGCAACTGGTCGACTTCATTTAAATAAACAATTAAAAAAATGATAAACTCTCAGGAATAGATAAATAATAACAAAAAAATTGTAAAGTGGAGAAAGCGAGAGCGCGCGAATGCACTCAAGCAAACACAAACAGCACAGCACGATGCGTATTTTTTTTAAATTGACAAAATAAATCAAAAATAAATCAAAAATAAAAATAAGTGGAAAAGGTGAGAGTGCGCGAGCACACAGGAGCAAAGACAAGCAGCGCAGCTTGATGCGTAGTAAAAAAAATAATAAATAGACAACTGGTCGACCTCATTAGAAATAAAAACCCAAAAGAATAGATAGACAAACAAACAAACACATAAATGTGGAGAGAAGGGCAGTGCGCGCAGGAGCAAAGGTAAACAGCAGACACTGAATCCTTATCTTTACAAGGTCGACCTCAGAACTTTGTTCAGTTTGTCTCGGTGACGGATAATGGAAGGAAGGGCCGGCAACTGGTCGACTTCATTTAAATAAACAAATAAAAAATAAGATAAACTCTCAGGAATAGATAAATAATAACAAAAAATTGCAAAGTGGAGAAAGCGAGAGCGCGCGAATGCACTCAAGCCAACACAAACAGCACAGCACGATGCGTATTTTTTTTAATTGACAAAATAAATCAAAAATAAAAATAAGTGGAAAAGGCGAGAGTGCGCGAGCACACAGGAGCAAAGACAAGCAGCGCAGCTTGATGCGTAGTAAAAAAAATAATAAATAGACAACTGGTCGACCTCATTAGAAATAAAAACCCAAAAGATTAGATAGACAAACAAACAAACACATAAATGTGGAGAGAAGGGCAGTGCGCGCAGGAGCAAAGGTAAACAGCAGACAGACCTGAATCCTTATCTTTACAAGGTCGACCTCAGACCTTTGTTCAGTTTGTCTCGGTGACGGATTATGGAAGGAAGGGCAGGCAACTGGTCGACTTCATTTAAATAAACAAATAAAAAATAAGATAAACTCTCAGGAATAGATAAATAATAACGAAAAAATTGTAAAGAGGAGAAAGCGAGAGCGCGCTAATGCACTCAAGCAAACACAAACAGCACAGCACGATGCGTATTTTTTTTAATTGACAAAATAAATCAAAAATAAATCAAAAAAAAAAATAAGTGGAAAAGGCGAGAGTGCGCGAGCACACAGGAGCAAAGACAAGCAGCGCAGCTTGATGCGTAGTAAAAAAAATAATAAATAGACAACTGGTCGACCTCATTAGAAATAAAAACCCAAAAGATTAGATAGACAAACAAACAAACACATAAATGTGGAGAGAAGGGCAGTGCGCGCAGGAGCAAACGTAAACAGCAGACAGACCTGAATCCTTATCTTTACAAGGTCGACCTCAGAACTTTGTTCAGTTTGTCTCGGTGACGGATAATGGAAGGAAGGCCAGGCAACTGGTCGACTTCATTTAAATAAACAAATAAAAAATAAGATAAACTCTCAGGAATAGATAAATAATAACAAAAAAATTGTAAAGTGGAGAAAGCCAGAGCGCGCGAATGCACTCAAGCAAACACAAACAGCACAGCACGATGCGTATTTTTTTTAAATTGACAAAATAAATCAAAAATAAAAATAAGTGGAAAAGGCGAGAGTGCGCGAGCACACAGGAGCAAAGACAAGCAGCGCAGCTTGATGCGTAGTAAAAAAAATAATAAATAGACAACTGGTCGACCTCATTAGAAATAAAAACCCAAAAGATTAGATAGACAAACAAACAAACACATAAATGTGGAGAGAAGGGCAGTGCGCGCAGGAGCAAAGGTAAACAGCAGACAGACCTGAATCCTTTTTTTTTCAAGGACGACCTCAGAACTTTGTTAAGTTTGTCTCGGTGACGGATTATGGAAGGAAGGGCAGGCAACTGGTCGACTTCATTTAAATAAACAAATAAAAAATAAGATAAACTCTCAGGAATAGATAAATAATAACAAAAAAATTGTAAAGTGGAGAAAGCGAGAGCGCGCGAATGCACTCAAGCAAAAACAAACAGCACAGCACGATGCGTATTTTTTTTTAAATTGACAAAATTAATCAAAAATAAATCAAAAATAAAAATAAGTGGAAAAGGCGAGAGTGCGCGAGCACACAGGAGCAACGACAAGCAGCGCAGCTTGATGCGTAGTAAAAAAAATAATAAAGAGACAACGGGTCGACCTCATTAGAAATAAAAACCCAAAAGATTAGATAGACAAACAAACAAACACATAAATGTGGAGAGAAGGGCAGTGCGCGCAGGAGCAAAGGTAAACAGCAGACAGACCTGAATCCTTATCTTTACAAGGTCGACCTCAGAATTTTGTTCAGTTTGTCTCGGTGACGGATAATGGAAGGAAGGGCAGGCAACTGGTCGACTTCATTTAAATAAACAAATAAAAAATAAGATAAACTCTCAGGAATAGATAAATAATAACAAAGAAATTGTAAAGTGGAGAACGCAAGAGCGCGCGAATGCACTCAAGCAAACACAAACAGCACAGCACGATGCGTATCTTTTTTTAAATTGACAAAATAAATCAAAAATAAATCAAAAATAAAAATAAGTTGAAAAGGCGAGAGTGCACGAGCACACAGGAGCAAAGACAAGCAGCGCAGCTTGATGCGTAGTAAAAAAAATAATAAATAGACAACTGGTCGACCTCATTAGAAATAAAAACCCAAAAGATTAGATAGACAAACAAACAAACACATAAATGTGGAGAGAAGGGCAGTGCGCGCAGGAGCAAAGGTAAACAGCAGACAGACCTGAATCCTTATCTTTACAAGGTCGACCTCAGAACTTTGTTCAGTTGGTCTCGGTGACGGATAATGGAAGGAAGGGCAGGCAACTGGGCGACTTCATTTAAATAAACAAATAAAAAATAAGATAAACTCTCAGGAATAGATAAATAATAACAAAAAAATTGTAAAGTGCAGAAAGCGAGAGCGCGCGAATGCACTCAAGCAAACACAAACAGCACAGCACGATGCGTATTTTTTTAAAAAATTGACAAAATAAATCAAAAATAAAAATAAGTGGAAAAGGCGAGAGTGCGCGAGCACACAGGAGCAAAGACAAGCATCGCAGCTTGATGCGTAGTAAAAAAAATAATAAATAGACAACTGGTCGACCTCATTAGAAATAAAAACCCAAAAGATTAGATAGACAAACAAACAAACACATAAATGTGGAGAGAAGGGTAGTGCGCGCAGGAGCAAAGGTAAACAGCAGACAGACCTGAATCCTTATTTTACAAGGTCGACCTCAGAACTTTGTTCAGTTTGTTCGGTGACGGATAATGGAAGGAAGGGCAGGCAACTGGTCGACTTAATTTAAATAAACAAAAAATAAGATAAACTCTCAGGAATAGATAAATAATAACAAAAAAATTGTAAAGTGGAGAAAGCGAGAGCGCGCGAATGCACTCAAGCAAAAACAAACAGCACAGCACGATGCGTATTTTTTTTTAAAATTGACAAAATTAATCAAAAATAAATCAAAAATAAAAATAAGTGGAAAAGGCGAGAGTGCGCGAGCACACAGGAGCAAAGACAAGCAGCGCAGCTTGATGCGTAGTAAAAAAAATAATAAATAGACAACGGGTCGACCTCATTAGAAATAAAAACCCAAAAGATTAGATAGACAAACAAACAAACACATAAATGTGGAGAGAAGGGCAGTGCGCGCAGGAGCAAAGGTAAACAGCAGACAGACCTGAATCCTTATCTTTACAAGGTCGACCTCAGAACTTTGTTCAGTTGGTCTCGGTGACGGATAATGGAAGGAAGGGCAGGCAACTGGTCGACTTCATTTAAATAAACAAAAAATAAGATAAACTCTCAGGAATAGATAAATAATAACGAAAAAATTGTAAAGAGGAGAAAGCGAGAGCGCGCTAATGCACTCAAGCAAACACAAACAGCACAGCACGATGCGTATTTTTTTTAAATTGACAAAATAAATCAAAAATAAATCAAAAATAAAAATAAGTGGAAAAGGTGAGAGTGCGCGAGCACACAGGAGCAAAGACAAGCAGCGCAGCTTGATGCGTAGTAAAAAAAAATAATAAATAGACAACTGGTCGACCTCATTAGAAATAAAAACCCAAAAGATTAGATAGACAAACAAACAAACACATAAATGTGGAGAGAAGGGCAGTGCGCGCAGGAGCAAACGTAAACAGCAGACAGACCTGAATCCTTATCTTTACAAGGTCGACCTCAGAACTTTGTTCAGTTTGTCTCGGTGACGGATAATGGAAGGAAGGCCAGGCAACTGGTCGACTTCATTTAAATAAACAAATAAAAAATAAGATAATCTCTCAGGAATAGATAAATAATAACAAATAAATTGTAAAGTGGAGAAAGCGAGAGCGCGCGAATGCACTCAAGCAAACACAAACAGCACAGCACGATGCGTATTTTTTTTTAATTGACAAAATAAATCAAAAATAAATCAAAAATAAAAATAAGTGGAAAAGGTGAGAGTGCGCGAGCACACAGGAGCAAAGACAAGCAGCGCAGCTTGATGCGTAGTAAAAAAAATAATAAATAGACAACTGGTCGACCTCATTAGAAATAAAACCCAAAAGAATAGATAGACAAACAAACAAACACATAAATGTGGAGAGAAGGGCAGTGCGCGCAGGAGCAAAGGTAAACAGCAGACACTGAATCCTTATCTTTACAAGGTCGACCTCAGAACTTTGTTCAGTTTGTCTCGGTGACGGATAATGGAAGGAAGGGCAGGCAACTGGTCGACTTCATTTAAATAAACAAATAAAAAATAAGATAAACTCTCAGGAATAGATAAATAATAACAAAAAATTGCAAAGTGGAGAAAGCGAGAGCGCGCGAATGCACTCAAGCCAACACAAACAGCACAGCACGATGCGTATTTTTTTTTAATTGACAAAATAAATCAAAAATAAAAATAAGTGGAAAAGGCGAGAGTGCGCGAGCACACAGGAGCAAAGACAAGCAGCGCAGCTTGATGCGTAGTAAAAAAAATAATAAATAGACAACTGGTCGACCTCATTAGAAATAAAAACCCAAAAGATTAGATAGACAAACAAACAAACACATAAATGTGGAGAGAAGGGCAGTGCGCGCAGGAGCAAAGGTAAACAGCAGACAGACCTGAATCCTTATCTTTACAAGGTCGACCTCAGACCTTTGTTCAGTTTGTCTCGGTGACGGATTATGGAAGGAAGGGCAGGCAACTGGTCGACTTCATTTAAATAAACAAATAAAAAATAAGATAAACTCTCAGGAATAGATAAATAATAACGAAAAAATTGTAAAGAGGAGAAAGCGAGAGCGCGCTAATGCACTCAAGCAAACACAAACAGCACAGCACGATGCGTATTTTTTTTAATTGACAAAATAAATCAAAAATAAATCAAAAAAAAATAAGTGGAAAAGGCGAGAGTGCGCGAGCACACAGGAGCAAAGACAAGCAGCGCAGCTTGATGCGTAGTAAAAAAAATAATAAATAGACAACTGGTCGACCTCATTAGAAATAAAAACCCAAAAGATTAGATAGACAAACAAACAAACACATAAATGTGGAGAGAAGGGCAGTGCGCGCAGGAGCAAACGTAAACAGCAGACAGACCTGAATCCTTATCTTTACAAGGTCGACCTCAGAACTTTGTTCAGTTTGTCTCGGTGACGGATAATGGAAGGAAGGCCAGGCAACTGGTCGACTTCATTTAAATAAACAAATAAAAAATAAGATAAACTCTCAGGAATAGATAAATAATAACAAAAAAATTGTAAAGTGAAGAAAGCCAGAGCGCGCGAATGCACTCAAGCAAACACAAACAGCACAGCACGATGCGTATTTTTTTTAAATTGACAAAATAAATCAAAAATAAAAATAAGTGGAAAAGGCGAGAGTGCGCGAGCACACAGGAGCAAAGACAAGCAGCGCAGCTTGATGCGTAGTAAAAAAAATAATAAATAGACAACTGGTCGACCTCATTAGAAATAAAAACCCAAAAGATTAGATAGACAAACAAACAAACACATAAATGTGGAGAGAAGGGCAGTGCGCGCAGGAGCAAAGGTAAACAGCAGACAGACCTGAATCCTTTTTTTTTCAAGGACGACCTCAGAATTTTGTTAAGTTTGTCTCGGTGACGGATTATGGAAGGAAGGGCAGGCAACTGGTCGACTTCATTTAAATAAACAAATAAAAAATAAGATAAACTCTCAGGAATAGATAAATAATAACAAAAAAATTGTAAAGTGGAGAAAGCGAGAGCGCGCGAATGCACTCAAGCAAAAACAAACAGCACAGCACGATGCGCATTTTTTTTTAAATTGACAAAATTAATCAAAATAAATCAAAAATAAAAATAAGTGGAAAAGGCGAGAGTGCGCGAGCACACAGGAGCAAAGACAAGCAGCGCAGCTTGATGCGTAGTAAAAAAAATAATAAATAGACAACGGGTCGACCTCATTAGAAATAAAAACCCAAAAGATTAGATAGACAAACAAACAAACACATAAATGTGGAGAGAAGGGCAGTGCGCGCAGGAGCAAAGGTAAACAGCAGACAGACCTGAATCCTTATCTTTACAAGGTCGACCTCAGAATTTTGTTCAGTTTGTCTCGGTGACGGATAATGGAAGGAAGGGCAGGCAACTGGTCGACTTCATTTAAATAAACAAATAAAAAATAAGATAAACTCTCAGGAATAGATAAATAATAACAAAGAAATTGTAAAGTGGAGAACGCGAGAGCGCGCGAATGCACTCAAGCAAACACAAACAGCACAGCACGATGCGTATTTTTTTTTAAATTGACAAAATAAATCAAAAATAAATCAAAAATAAAAATAAGTTGAAAAGGCGAGAGTGCACGAGCACACAGGAGCAAAGACAAGCAGCGCAGCTTGATGCGTAGTAAAAAAAATAATAAATAGACAACTGGTCGACCTCATTAGAAATAAAAACCCAAAAGATTAGATAGACAAACAAACAAACACATAAATGTGGAGAGAAGGGCAGTGCGCGCAGGAGCAAAGGTAAACAGCAGACAGACCTGAATCCTTATCTTTACAAGGTCGACCTCAGAACTTTGTTCAGTTGGTCTCGGTGACGGATAATGGAAGGAAGGGCAGGCAACTGGGCGACTTCATTTAAATAAACAAATAAAAAATAAGATAAACTCTCAGGAATAGATAAATAATAACAAAAAAATTGTAAAGTGCAGAAAGCGAGAGCGCGCGAATGCACTCAAGCAAACACAAACAGCACAGCACGATGCGTATTTTTTTTTAAAATTGACAAAATAAATCAAAAATAAAAATAAGTGGAAAAGGCGAGAGTGCGCGAGCACACAGGAGCAAAGACAAGCATCGCAGCTTGATGCGTAGTAAAAAAAATAATAAATAGACAACTGGTCGACCTCATTAGAAATAAAAACCCAAAAGATTAGATAGACAAACAAACAAACACATAAATGTGGAGAGAAGGGTAGTGCGCGCAGGAGCAAAGGTAAACAGCAGACAGACCTGAATCCTTATTTTACAAGGTCGACCTCAGAACTTTGTTCAGTTTGTTCGGTGACGGATAATGGAAGGAAGGGCAGGCAACTGGTCGACTTAATTTAAATAAACAAAAAATAAGATAAACTCTCAGGAATAGATAAATAATAACAAAAAAATTGTAAAGTGGAGAAAGCGAGAGCGCGCGAATGCACTCAAGCAAAAACAAACAGCACAGCACGATGCGTATTTTTTTTTAAAATTGACAAAATTAATCAAAAATAAATCAAAAATAAAAATAAGTGGAAAAGGCGAGAGTGCGCGAGCACACAGGAGCAAAGACAAGCAGCGCAGCTTGATGCGTAGTAAAAAAAATAATAAATAGACAACGGGTCGACCTCATTAGAAATAAAAACCCAAAAGATTAGATAGACAAACAAACAAACACATAAATGTGGAGAGAAGGGCAGTGCGCGCAGGAGCAAAGGTAAACAGCAGACAGACCTGAATCCTTATCTTTACAAGGTCGACCTCAGAATTTTGTTCAGTTTGTCTCGGTGACGGATAATGGAAGGAAGGGCAGGCAACTGGTCGACTTCATTTAAATAAACAAATAAAAAATAAGATAAACTCTCAGGAATAGATAAATAATAACAAAGAAATTGTAAAGTGGAGAAAGCGAGAGCGCGCGAATGCACTCAAGCAAACACAAACAGCACAGCACGATGCGTATTTTTTTTTAAATTGACAAAATAAATCAAAAATAAATCAAAAATAAATATAAGTTGAAAAGGCGAGAGTGCACGAGCACACAGGAGCAAAGACAAGCAGCGCAGCTTGATGCGTAGTAAAAAAAATAATAAATAGACAACTGGTCGACCTCATTAGAAATAAAAACCCAAAAGATTAGATAGACAAACAAACAAACACATAAATGTGGAGAGAAGGGCAGTGCGCACAGGAGCAAAGGTAAACAGCAGACAGACCTGAATCCTTATCTTTACAAGGTCGACCTCAGAACTTTGTTCAGTTGGTCTCGGTGACGGATAATGGAAGGAAGGGCAGGCAACTGGTCGACTTCATTTAAATAAACAAAAAATAAGATAAACTCTCAGGAATAGATAAATAATAACGAAAAAATTGTAAAGAGGAGAAAGCGAGAGCGCGCTAATGCACTCAAGCAAACACAAACAGCACAGCACGATGCGTATTTTTTTTAATTGACAAAATAAATCAAAACTAAATCAAAAATAAAAATAAGTGGAAAAGGCGAGAGTGCGCGAGCACACAGGAGCAAAGACAAGCAGCGCAGCTTGATGCGTAGTAAAAAAATAATAAATAGACAACTGGTCGACCTCATTAGAAATAAAAACCCAAAAGATTAGATAGACAAACAAACAAACACATAAATGTGGAGAGAAGGGCAGTGCGCGCAGGAGCAAACGTAAACAGCAGACAGACCTGAATCCTTATCTTTACAAGGTCGACCTCAGAACTTTGTTCAGTTTGTCTCGGTGACGGATAATGGAAGGAAGGCCAGGCAACTGGTCGACTTCATTTAAATAAACAAATAAAAAATAAGATAAACTCTCAGGAGTAGATAAATAATAACAAATAAATTGTAAAGTGGAGAAAGCGAGAGCGCGCGAATGCACTCAAGCAAACACAAACAGCACAGCACGATGCGTATTTTTTTTAAATTGACAAAATAAATCAAAAATAAAAATAAGTGGAAAAGGCGAGAGTGCGCGAGCACACAGGAGCAAAGACAAGCAGCGCAGCTTGATGCGTAGTAAAAAAAATAATAAATAGACAACTGGTCGACCTCATTAGAAATAAAAACCCAAAAGATTAGATAGACAAACAAACAAACACATAAATGTGGAGAGAAGGGCAGTGCGCGCAGGAGCAAAGGTAAACAGCAGACAGACCTGAATCCTTTTTTTTTCAAGGACGACCTCAGAACTTTGTTAAGTTTGTCTCGGTGACGGATTATGGAAGGAAGGGCAGGCAACTGGTCGACTTCATTTAAATAAACAAATAAAAAATAAGATAAACTCTCAGGAATAGATAAATAATAACAAAAAAATTGTAAAGTGGAGAAAGCGAGAGCGCGCGAATGCACTCAAGCAAAAACAAACAGCACAGCACGATGCGTATTTTTTTTAAAATTGACAAAATTAATCAAAAATAAATCAAAAATAAAAATAAGTGGAAAAGGCGAGAGTGCGCGAGCCCACAGGAGCAAAGACAAGCAGCGCAGCTTGATGCGTAGTAAAAAAAAATAATAAATAGACAACGGGTCGACCTCATTAGAAATAAAAACCCAAAAGATTAGATAGACAAACAAACAAACACATAAATGTGGAGAGAAGGGCAGTGCGCGCAGGAGCAAAGGTAAACAGCAGACAGACCTGAATCCTTATCTTTACAAGGTCGACCTCAGAATTTTGTTCAGTTTGTCTCGGTGACGGATAATGGAAGGAAGGGCAGGCAACTGGTCGACTTCATTTAAATAAACAAATAAAAAATAAGATAAACTCTCAGGAATAGATAAATATTAACAAAGAAATTGTAAAGTGGAGAAAGCGAGAGCGCGCGAATGCACTCAAGCAAACACAAACAGCACAGCACGATGCGTATTTTTTTTTAAATTGACAAAATAAATCAAAAATAAATCAAAAATAAAAATAAGTTGAAAAGGCGAGAGTGCACGAGCACACAGGAGCAAAGACAAGCAGCG
>NW_025957556.1:0-39809 GCF_023159225.1 Perognathus longimembris pacificus
TGTTTATTTAAATGAAGTCGACCAGTTGCCTGCCCTTCCTTCCATTATCCGTCACCGAGACAAACTGAACAAAGTTCTGAGGTCGACCTTGTAAAGATAAGGATTCAGGTCTGTCTGCTGTTTACCTTTGCTCCTGCGCGCACTGCACTTCTCTCCACATTTATGTGTTTGTTTGTTTGTCTATCTAATCTTTTGGGTTTTTTATTTCTAATGAGGTCGAACAGTTGTCTATTTATTATTTTTTTTACTACGCATCAAGCTGCGCTGCTTGTCTTTGCTCCTGTGTGCACGCGCACTCTCGCCTTTTCCACTTATTTTTATTTTTGATTTATTTTTGATTTATTTTCTCAATTTAAAAAAAAATACGCATCGTGCTGTGCTGTTGTGTTTGCTTGAGTGCTTTCGCGCGCTCTCGCTTTGTGCACTTTACAATTTTTTTGTTATTATTTATCTATTCTTGAGAGTTTATCTTATTTTTTTTGTTTATTTAAATGAAGTCGACCAGTTGCCTGCCCTTCCTTCCATTATCCGTCACCGAGAAAAACTGAACAAAGTTCTGAGGTCGACCTTGTAAAGATAAGGATTCAGGTCTGTCTGCTGTTTACCTTAGCTCCTGCGCGCACTGCCCTTCTCTCCACATTTATGTGTTTGTTTGTTTGTCTATCCAATCTTTTGGGTTTTATTTCTAATGAGGTCGACCAGTTGTCTATTTATTATTTTTTTTTACTACGCATCAAGCTGCGCTGCTTGTCTTTGCTCCTGTGTGCTCGCGCACTCTGGCCTTTTCCACTTTTTTTTTTTTTTGATTTATTTTTGATTTATTTTTTCATTTTTTTAAAAAATACGCATCGTGCTGTGCTGTTTGTGTTTGCTTGAGTGCATTCGCGCGCTCTCGCTTTCTCCACTTTACAATTTTTTTGTTATTATTATCTATTCCTGAGAGTTTATCTTATTTTTTATTTGTTTATTTAAATGAAGTCGACCAGTTGCCTGCCCTTCCTTCCATTATCCGTCACCGAGACAACCTGAACAAAGTTCTGAGGTCGACCTTGTAAAGATAAGGATTCAGGTCTGTCTGCTGTTTACATTTGCTCCTGCGCGCACTGCCCTTCTCTCCACATTTATGTGTTTGTTTGTTTGTCTATCTAATCTTTTGGGTTTTTACTTCTAATGAGGTCGACCAGTTGTCTATTTATTATTTTTTTTACTACGCATCAAGCTGCGCTGCTTGTCTTTGCTCCTGTGTGCTCGCGCACCTTCGCCTTTTCCACTTATTTTTATTTTTGATTTATTTTGATTTATTTTGTCAATTTTTAAAAAAATACGCATCCTGCTGTGCTGTTTGTGTTTGCTTGAGTGCATTCGCGCGCTCTCGCTTTCTCCACTTTACAATTATTTTGTTATTATTTATCTATTCCTGAGAGTTTATATTATTTTTTATTTGTTTATTTAAATGAAGTCGACCAGTTGCCTGCCCTTCCTTCCATTATCCGTCACGAGAAAAACTGAACAAAGTTCTGAGGTCGACCTTGTAAAGATAAGGATTCAGGTCTGTCTGCTGTTTTCCTTTGCTCCTGCGCGCACTGCTCTTCTCTCCACATTTATGTGTTTGTTGGTTTGTCTATCTAATCTTTTGGGTTTTTATTTCTAATGAGGTCGACCAGTTGTCTATTTATTATTTTTTTTTACTACGCATCAAGCTGCGCTGCTTGTCTTTGCTCCTGTGTGCTCGCGCACTCTCGCCTTTTCCACTTATTTTTATTTTGATTTATTTTTGATTTATATTGCCAATTTAAAAAAATACGCATCGTGCTCTGCTGTTTGTGTTTGCTTGAGTGCATTCGCGCTCTCTCGCTTTCTCCACTTTACAATTTTTTTTGTTATTATTTATCTATTCCTGAGAGTTTATCTCATTTTTTATTTGTTTATTTAAATGAAGTCGACCAGTTGCCGGCCCTTCCTTCCATTATCCGTCACCGAGAAAAACTGAACAAATTTCTGAGGTCGACCTTGTAAAGATAAGGATTCAGGTCTGTCTGTTGTTTACCTTTGCTCCTGCGCGCACTGCCCTTCTCTCCACATTTATGTGTTTGTTTGTTTGTCTATCTAATCTTTTGGGTTTTTATTTCTAATGAGGTCGACCAGTTGTCTATTTATTATTTTTTTTACTACGCATCAAGCTGCGCTGCTTGTCTTTGCTCCTGTGTGCTCGCGCACTCTCGCCATTTCCACTTATTGTTATTTTTTATTTATTTTTGATTTAATTTGTCAATATAAAAAAAAATACGCATCGTGCTGTGCCGTTTGTGTTTGCTTGAGTGCATTCGTGCGCTCTCCGCTTTCTCCACTTTACAATTTTTTGGATATTATTTATCTATTCCTGAGAGTTTATCTTATTTTTTATTTGTTTATTTAAATGAAGTCGACCAGTTGCCTGCCCTTCCTTCCATTATCCGTCACCGAGACAAACTGAACAAAGTTCTGAGGTCGACCTTGTAAAGATAAGGATTCAGGTCTGTCTGCTGTTTACCTTTGCTCCTGCGCGCACTGCCCTTCTCTCCACATTTATGTGTTTGTTTGTTTGTCTATCTAATCTTTTGGGTTTTTATTTCTAATGAGGTCGACCCAGTGTCTATTTATTATTTTTTTACTACGCATCAAGCTGCGCTGCTTGTCTTTGCTCCTGTGTGCACGCGCACTCTCGCCTTTTCCACTTATTTTATTTTTGATTTATTTTTGATTTATTTTCTCAATTTAAAAAAAAATACGCATCGTGCTGTGCTGTTTGTGTTTGCTTGAGTGCTTTCGCGCGCTCTCGCTTTGTGCACTTTACAATTTTTTTGTTATTATTTATCTATTCTTGAGAGTTTATCTTATTTTTTTTGTTTATTTAAATGAAGTCGACCAGTTGCCTGCCCTTCCTTCCATTATCCGTCACCGAGAAAAACTGAACAAAGTTCTGAGGTCGACCTTGTAAAGATAAGGATTCAGGTCTGTCTGCTGTTTACCTTAGCTCCTGCGCGCACTGCCCTTCTCTCCACATTTATGTGTTTGTTTGTTTGTCTATCCAATCTTTTGGGTTTTTATTTCTAATGAGGTCGACCAGTTGTCTATTTATTATTTTTTTTTACTACGCATCAAGCTGCGCTGCTTGTCTTTGCTCCTGTGTGCTCGCGCACTCTGGCCTTTTCCACTTTTTTTTTTTTTTGATTTATTTTTGATTTATTTTTTCAATTTTTTTAAAAAATACGCATCGTGCTGTGCTGTTTGTGTTTGCTTGAGTGCATTCGCGCGCTCTCGCTTTCTCCACTTTACAATTTTTTTGTTATTATTTATCTATTCCTGAGAGTTTATCTTATTTTTTATTTGTTTATTTAAATGAAGTCGACCAGTTGCCTGCCCTTCCTTCCATTATCCGTCACCGAGACAACCTGAACAAAGTTCTGAGGTCGACCTTGTAAAGATAAGGATTCAGGTCTGTCTGCTGTTTACATTTGCTCCTGCGCGCACTGCCCTTCTCTCCACATTTATGTGTTTGTTTGTTTGTCTATCTAATCTTTTGGGTTTTTACTTCTAATGAGGTCGACCAGTTGTCTATTTATTATTTTTTTTACTACGCATCAAGCTGCGCTGCTTGTCTTTGCTCCTGTGTGCTCGCGCACTTCGCCTTTTCCACTTATTTTTATTTTTGATTTATTTTTGATTTATTTTGTCAATTTTTTAAAAAAAATACGCATCCTGCTGTGCTGTTTGTGTTTGCTTGAGTGCATTCGCGCGCTCTCGCTTTCTCCACTTTACAATTATTTTGTTATTATTTATCTATTCCTGAGAGTTTATATTATTTTTTATTTGTTTATTTAAATGAAGTCGACCAGTTGCCTGCCCTTCCTTCCATTATCCGTCACCGAGAAAAACTGAACAAAGTTCTGAGGTCGACCTTGTAAAGATAAGGATTCAGGTCTGTCTGCTGTTTTCCTTTGCTCCTGCGCGCACTGCTCTTCTCTCCACATTTATGTGTTTGTTGGTTTGTCTATCTAATCTTTTGGGTTTTTATTTCTAATGAGGTCGACCAGTTGTCTATTTATTATTTTTTTTTACTACGCATCAAGGTGCGCTGCTTGTCTTTGCTCCTGTGTGCTCGCGCACTCTCGCCTTTTCCACTTATTTTTATTTTTGATTTATTTTTGATTTATATTGCCAATTTAAAAAAAATACGCATCGTGCTCTGCTGTTTGTGTTTGCTTGAGTGCATTCGCGCTCTCTCGCTTTCTCCACTTTACAATTTTTTTTGTTATTATTTATCTATTCCTGAGAGTTTATCTCATTTTTTATTTGTTTATTTAAATGAAGTCGACCAGTTGCCGGCCCTTCCTTCCATTATCCGTCACCGAGAAAAACTGAACAAATTTCTGAGGTCGACCTTGTAAAGATAAGGATTCAGGTCTGTCTGTTGTTTACCTTTGCTCCTGCGCGCACTGCCCTTCTCTCCACATTTATGTGTTTGTTTGTTTGTCTATCTAATCTTTTGGGTTTTTATTTCTAATGAGGTCGACCAGTTGTCTATTTATTATTTTTTTTACTACGCATCAAGCTGCGCTGCTTGTCTTTGCTCCTGTGTGCTCCCGCACTCTCGCCTTTTCCACTTATTTTTATTTTTGATTTATTTTTGATTTATTTTGTCAATTTTAAAAAAAAATACGCATCGTGCTGTGCTGTTTGTGTTTGCTTGAGTGCATTCGCGCGCTCTCGCTTTCTCCACTTTACCTTTTTTTTGTTATTATTTATCTATTCTTGAGAGTTTATCTTATTTTTTTTTGTTTATTTAAATGAAGTCGACCAGTTGCCTGCCCTTCCTTCCATTATCCGTCACCGAGACAAACTGAACAAAGTTCTGAGGTCGACCTTGTAAAGATAAGGATTCAGGTCTGTCTGCTGTTTACCTTTGCTCCTGCCCGCACTGCCCTTCTCTCCACATTTATGTGTTTGTTTGTTTGTCTATCTAATCTTTTGGGTTTTTATTTCTAATGAGGTCGACCAGTTGTCTATTTATTATTTTTTTTACTACGCATCAAGCTGCGCTGCTTGTCTTTGCTCCTGTGTGCTCGCGCACTCTCGCCTTTTCCACTTATTTTTATTTTTGATTTATTTTTGATTTATTTTGCCAATTTAAAAAAAATACGCATCGTGCTGTGCTTTTTGTGTTTGCTTGAGTGCATTCGCGCTCTCTCTCTTTCTCCACTTTACAATTTTTTTGTTATTCTTTATCTATTCCTGAGAGTTTATCTTATTTTTTATTTGTTTATTTAAATGAAGTCGACCAGTTGCCTGCCCTTCCTTCCATTATCCGTCACCGAGACAAACTGAACAAAGTTCTGAGGTCGACCTTGTAAAGATAAGGATTCAGGTCTGGCTGCTGTTTACCTTTGCTGCTGCGCGCACTGCCCTTCTCTCCACATTTATGTGTTTGTTTGTCTATCTAATCTTTTGGGTTTTTATTTCTAATGAGGTCGACCAGTTGTCTATTTATTATTTTTTTTTACTACGCATCAAGCTGCGCTGCTTGTCTTTGCTCCTGTGTGCTCGCGCACTCTCGCCTTTTCCACTTATTTTTATTTTTGATTTATTTTTGATTTATTTTGCCAATTTAAAAAAAATACGCATCGTGCTGTGCTTTTTGTGTTTGCTTGAGTGCATTCGCGCTCTCTCGCTTTCTCCACTTTACAATTTTTTTGTTATTATTTATCTATTCCTGAGAGTTTATCTTATTTTTATTTGTTTATTTAAATGAAGTCGACCAGTTGCCTGCCCTTCCTTCCATTATCCGTCACCGAGACAAACTGAACAAAGTTCTGAGGTCGACCTTGTAAAGATAAGGATTCAGGTCTGTCTGCTGTTTACCTTTGCTCCTGCGCACTGCCCTTCTTTCCACATTTATGTGTTTGTTTGTTAGTCTATCTAATCTTTTGGGTTTTTATTTCTAATGAGGTCGACCAGTTGTCTATTTATTATTTTTTTTACTACGCATCAAGCTGCGCTGCTTGTCTTTGCTCCTGTGTGCTCGCGCACTCTCGCCTTTTCCACTTATTTTTATTTTTGATTTTTTTTTGATTTATTTTGTCAATTTAAAAAAAATACGCATCGTGCTGTGCTGTTTGTGTTTGCTTGAGTGCATTCGCGCGCTCTCGCTTTCTCCACTTTACAATTTTTTTGTTATTATTTATCTATTCCTGAGAGTTTATCTTATTTTTTTTTGTTTATTTAAATGAAGACGACCAGTTGCCTGCCCTTCCTTCCATTATCCGTCACCGAGACAAACTGAACAAAGTTCTGAGGTCGACCTTGTAAAGATAAGGATTCAGGTCTGTCTGCTGTTTACCTTTGCTCCTGCGCGCACTGCCCTTCTCTCCACATTTATGTGTTTGTTTGTCTATCTAATCTTTTGGGTTTTATTTCTAATGAGGTCGACCAGTTGTCTATTTATTATTTTTTTACTACGCATCAAGCTGCGCTGCTTGTCTTTGCTCCTGTGTGCTCGCGCACTCTCGCCTTTTCCACTTATTTTTATTTTTGATTTATTTTTGATTTATTTTGTCAATTTAAAAAAAATACGCATCGTGCTGTGCTGTTTGTGTTTGCTTGAGTGCTTTCGCGCGCTCTCGCTTTGTGCACTTTACAATTTTTTTGTTATTATTTATCTATTCCTGAGAGTTTATCTTATTTTTTATTTGTTTATTTAAATGAAGTCGACCAGTTGCCTGCCCTTCCTTCCATTATCCGTCACCGAGACAAACTGAACAAAGTTCTGAGGTCGACCTTGTAAAGATAAGGATTCAGGTCTGTCTGCTGTTTACCTTTGCTCCTGCGCGCACTGCCCTTCTCTCCACATTTATGTGTTTGTTTGTTTGTCTATCCAATCTTTTGGGTTTTTATTTCTGATGAGGTCGACCAGTTGTCTATTTATTATTTTTTTTTACTACGCATCAAGCTGCGCTGCTTGTCTTTGCTCCTGTGTGCTCGCGCACTCTCGCCATTTCCACTTATTGTTATTTTTTATTTATTTTTGATTTAATTTGTCAATATAAAAAAAAATACGCATCGTGCTGTGCCGTTTGTGTTTGCTTGAGTGCATTCGTGCGCTCTCGCTTTCTCCACTTTACAATTTTTTGGATATTATTTATCTATTCCTGAGAGTTTATCTTATTTTTTATTTGTTTATTTAAATGAAGTCGACCAGTTGCCTGCCCTTCCTTCCATTATCCGTCACCGAGACAAACTGAACAAAGTTCTGAGGTCGACCTTGTAAAGATAAGGATTCAGGTCTGTCTGCTGTTTACCTTTGCTCCTGCGCGCACTGCCCTTCTCTCCACATTTATGTGTTTGTTTGTTTGTCTATCTAATCTTTTGGGTTTTTATTTCTAATGAGGTCGACCAGTTGTCTATTTATTATTTTTTTTACTACGCATCAAGCTGCGCTGCTTGTCTTTGCTCCTGTGTGCTCGCGCACTTCGCCTTTTCCACTTATTTTTATTTTTGATTTATTTTTGATTTATTTTGTCAATTTTTAAAAAAAAAATATGCATCCTGCTGTGCTGTTTGTGTTTGCTTGAGTGCATTCGCGCGCTCTCGCTTTCTCCACTTTACAATTATTTTGTTATTATTTATCTATTCCTGAGAGTTTATATTATTTTTTATTTGTTTATTTAAATGAAGTCGACCAGTTTCCTGCCCTTCCTTCCATTATCCGTCACCGAGAAAAACTGAACAAAGTTCTGAGGTCGACCTTGTAAAGATAAGGATTCAGGTCTGTCTGCTGTTTTCCTTTGCTCCTGCGCGCACTGCCCTTCTCTCCACATTTATGTGTTTGTTGGTTTGTCTATCTAATCTTTTGGGTTTTTATTTCTAATGAGGTCGACCAGTTGTCTATTTATTATTTTTTTTTACTACGCTTCAAGCTGCGCTGCTTGTCTTTGCTCCTGTGTGCTCGCGCACTCTCGCCTTTTCCACTTATTTTTATTTTTGATTTATTTTTGATTTATTTTGTCAATTTAAAAAAAAATACGCATCGTGCTGTGCTGTTTGTGTTTGCTTGAGTGCATTCGCGCGCTCTCGCTTTCTCCACTTTACAATTTTTTTGTTATTATTTATATATTCCTGAGAGTTTATCTTATTTTTTATATGTTTATTTAAATGAAGTCGACCAGTTGCCTGCCCTTCCTTCCATTATCCATCACCGAGACAAACTGAACAAAGTTCTGAGGTCGACCTTGTAAAGATAAGGATTCAGGTCTGTCTGCTGTTTACCTTTGCTCCTGCGCGCACTGACCTTCTCTCCACATTTATGTGTTTGTTTGTTTGTCTATCCAATCTTTTGGGTTTTTATTCCTAATGAGGTCGACCAGTTGTCTATTTATTATTTTTTTTTACTACGCATCAAGCTGCGCTGCTTGTCTTTGCTCCTGTGTGCTCGCGCACACTCGCCTTTTCCACTTATTTTTATTTTTGATTTATTTTTGATTTATTTTGTCAATTTTTTTAAAAAAATACGCATCGTGCTGTGCTGTTTGTGTTTGCTTGAGTGCATTCGCGCGCTCTCGCTTTCTCCACTTTACAATTTTTTTGTTATTATTTATCTATTCCTGAGAGTTTATCTTATTTTTTATTTGTTTATTTAAATGAAGTCGACCAGTTGCCTGCCCTTCCTTCCATTATCCTTCACCGACACAAACTGAACAAAGTTTTGAGGTCGACCTTGTAAAGATAAGGATTCAGGTCTGTCTGCTGTTTACCTCTGCTCCTGCGCACACTGCCCTTCTCTCCACATTTATGTGTTTGTTTGTTTGTCTATCTAATCTTTTCGGGTTTTATTTCTAATGAGGTCGACCAGTTGTCTATTTATTATTTTTTTTACTACGCATCAAGCTGCGCTGCTTGTCTTTGCTCCTGTGTGCTCGCGCACTCTCGCCTTTTCCACTTATTTTTATTTTTGATTTATTTTTGATTTATTTTGTCAATTTAAAAAAAAATACGCATCGTGCTGTGCTGTTTGTGTTTGGTGAGTGGTTTCGCGCGCTCTCGCTTTGTGCACTTTACAATTTTTTTGTTATTATTTATCTATTCCTGAGAGTTTATATTATTTTTTATTTGTTTATTTAAATGAAGTCGACCAGTTGCCTGCCCTTCCTTCCATTATCCGTCACCGAGAAAAACTGAACAAAGTTCTGAGGTCGACCTTGTAAAGATAAGGATTCAGGTCTGTCTGCTGTTTACCTTTGCTCCTGCGCGCACTGCCCTTCTCTCCACATTTATGTGTTTGTTTGTTTGTCTATCTAATCTTTTGGGTTTTTTTTCTAATGAGGTCGACCAGTTGTCTATTTATTATTTTCTTTACTACGCATCAAGCTTCGCTGCTTGTCTTTGCTCCTGTGTGCTCGCGCACACTCGCCTTTTCCACTTATTTTTATTTTTGATTTATTTTTGATTTATTTTGTCAATTTAAAAAAAATACGCATCGTGCTGTGCTGTTTGTGTTTGCTTGAGTGCATTCGCGCGCTCTCGCTTTCTCCACTTTACAATTTTTTTGTTATTATTTATCTATTCCTGAGAGTTTATCTTATTTTTTATTTGTTTATTTAAATGAAGTCGACCAGTTGCCTGCCCTTCCTTCCATTATCCGTCACCGAGACAAACTGAACAAAGTTCTGAGGTCGACCTTGTAAAGATAAGGATTCAGGTCTGTCTGCTGTTTACCTTTGCTCCTGCAAGCACTGCCCTTCTCTCCACATTTATGTGTTTGTTTGTTTGTCTATCCAATCTTTTGGGTTTTTATTTCTAATGAGGTCGACCAGTTGTCTTTATTATTTTTTTTACTACGCATCAAGCTGCGCTGCTTGTCTTTGCTCCTGTGTGCTCGCGCACTCTCGCCTTTTCCACTTATTTTTATTTTTGATTTATTTTTGATTTATTTTGTCAATTTTTTTAAAAAAATACGCATCGTGCTGTGCTGTTTGTGTTTGCTTGAGTGCATTCGCGCGCTCTCGCTTTCTCCACTTTACAATTTTTTTGTTATTATTTATCTATTCCTGAGAGGTTATCTTATTTTTTATTTGTTTATTTAAATGAAGTCGACCAGTTGCCTGCCCTTCCTTCCATTATCCGTCACCGAGACAAACTGAACAAAGTTCTGAGGTCGACCTTGTAAAGATAAGGATTCAGGTCTGTCTGCTGTTTACCTTTGCTCCTGCCCGCACTGCCCTTCTCTCCACATTTATGTGTTAGTTGGTTTGTCTATCTAATCTTTTGGGTTTTTATTTCTAATGAGGTCGACCAGTTGTCTATTTATTATTTTTTTTACTACGCGTCAAGCTGCGCTGCTTGTCTTTGCTCCTGTGTGCTCGCGCACTCTCGCCTTTTCCACTTATTTTTATTTTTGATTTATTTTTGATTTATTTTGTCAATTTAAAAAAAATACGCATCGTGCTGTGCTGTTTGTGTTTGCTTGAGTGCATTCGCGCGCTCTCGCTTTCTCCACTTTACAATTTTTTTGTTATTATTTATCTATTCCTGAGAGTTTATCTTAATTTTTATTTGTTTATTTAAATGAAGTCGACCAGTTGCCTGCCCTTCCTTCCATTATCCGTCACCGAGACAAACTGAACAAAGTTCTGAGGTCGACCTTGTAAAGATAAGGATTCAGGTCTGTCTGCTGTTTACCTTTGCTCCTGCGCGCACTGCCCTTCTCTCCACATTTATGTGTTTGTTGGTTTGTCTATCTAATCTTTTGGGTTTTTATTTCTAATGAGGTCGACCAGTTGTCTATTTATTATTCTTTTTACTACGCATCAAGCTGCGCTGGTTGTCTTTGCTCCTGTGTGCACGCGCACTCTCGCCTTTTCCTCTTATTTTTATTTTTGTTTTATTTTTGATTTATTTTTGATTTATTTTCTCAATTTAAAAAAAAATACGCATCGTGCTGTGCTGTTTGTGTTTGCTTGAGTGCTTTCGCACGCTCTCGCTTTGTGCACTTTACAATTTTTTTGTTATTATTTATCTATTCCTGAGAGTTTATCTTATTTTTTATTTGTTTATTTAAATGAAGTCGACCAGTTGCCTGCCCTTCCTTCCATTATCCGTCACCGAGACAAACTGAACAAAGTTCTGTGGTCGACCTTGTAAAGATAAGGATTCAGGTCTGTCTGCTGTTTACCTTTGCTCCTGCGCGCACTGCCCTTCTCTCCACATTTATGTGTTTGTTTGTTTGTCTATCCAATCTTTTGGGTTTTTATTTCTAATGAGGTCGACCAGTTGTCTATTTATTATTATTTTTTACTACGCATCAAGCTGCGCTGCTTGTCTTTGCTCCTGTGTGCTCGCGCACTCTCGCCTTTTCCACTTATTTTTATTTTTGATTTATTTTTGATTTATTTTGTCAATTTTTTTAAAAAAATACGCATCGTGCTGTGCTGTTTGTGTTTGCTTGAGTGCATTCGCGCGCTCTCGCTTTCTCCACTTTACAATTTTTTTGTTATTATTTATCTATTCCTGAGAGTTTATCTTATTTTTATTTGTTTATTTAAATGAAGTCGACCAGTTGCCTGCCCTTCCTTCCATTATCCGTCACCGAGACAACCTGAACAAAGTTCTGAGGTCGACCTTGTAAAGATAAGGATTCAGGTCTGTCTGCTGTTTACCTTTGCTCCTGCGCGCACTGCCTTTCTCTCCACATTTATGTGTTTGTTTGTTTGTCTATCTAATCTTTTGGGTTTTTTTTCTAATGAGGTCGACCAGTTGTCTATTTATTATTTTTTTTACTACGCATCAAGCTTCGCTGCTTGTCTTTGCTCCTGTGTGCTCGCGCACACTCGCCTTTTCCACTTATTTTTATTTTTGATTTATTTTGTCAATTTTAAAAAAAATACGCATCGTGCTGTGCTGTTTGTGTTTGCTTGAGTGAATTCGCGCGCACTCGCTTTCTCCACTTTACAATTTTTTTGTTATTATTTATCTATTCCTGAGAGTTTATCTTATTTTTTATTTGTTTATTTAAATGAAGTCGACCAGTTGCCTGCCCTTCCTTCCATTATCCGTCACCGAGACAAACTGAACAAAGTTCTGAGGTCGACCTTGTAAAGATAAGGATTCAGGTCTGTCTGCTGTTTACCTTTGCTCCTGCACGCACTGCCCTTCTCTCCACATTTATGTGTTTGTTTGTTTGTCTATCCAATCTTTTGGGTTTTTATTTCTAATGAGGTCGACCAGTTGTCTTTATTATTTTTTTTACTACGCATCAAGCTGCGCTGCTTGTCTTTGCTCCTGTGTGCTCGCGCACTCTCGCCTTTTCCACTTATTTTTATTTTTGATTTATTTTTGATTTATTTTGTCAATTTTTTTAAAAAAATACGCATCGTGCTGTGCTGTTTGTGTTTGCTTGAGTGCATTCGCGCGCTCTCGCTTTCTCCACTTTACAATTTTTTTGTTATTATTTATCTATTCCTGAGAGGTTATCTTATTTTTTATTTGTTTATTTAAATGAAGTCGACCAGTTGCCTGCCCTTCCTTCCATTATCCGTCACCGAGACAAACTGAACAAAGTTCTGAGGTCGACCTTGTAAAGATAAGGATTCAGGTCTGTCTGCTGTTTACCTTTGCTCCTGCGTGCACTGCCCTTCTCTCCACATTTATGTGTTTGTTTGTTTGTCTATCTTATCTTTTGGGTTTTTTTTCTAATGAGGTAGACCAGTTGTCTATTTATTATTTTCTTTACTACGCATCAAGCTTCGCTGCTTGTCTTTGCTCCTGTGTGCTCGCGCACTCTCGCCTTTTCCACTTATTTTTATTTTTGATTTATTTTTGATTTATTTTGTCAATTTTTGAAAAAAATACGCATCGTGCTGTGCTGTTTGTGTTTGCTTGAGTGCATTCGCGCGCTCTCGCTTTCTCCACTTTACAATTTTTTTGTTATTATTTATCTATTCCTGAGAGTTTATCTTAATTTTTATTTGTTTATTTAAATGAAGTCGAGCAGTTGCCTGCCCTTCCTTCCATTATCCGTCACCGAGACAAACTGAACAAAGTTCTGAGGTCGACCTTGTAAAGATAAGGATTCAGGTCTGTCTGCTGTTTACCTTTGCTCCTGCGCGCACTGCCCTTCTCTCCACATTTATGTGTTTGTTTGTTTGTCTATCTAATCTTTTGGGTTTTTATTTCTAATGAGGTCGACCAGTTGTCTATTTATTATTCTTTTTACTACGCATCAAGCTGCGCTGCTTGTCTTTGTTCCTGTGTGCTCGCGCACTCTCGCCTTTTCCACTTATAGTTATTTTTTATTTATTTTTTATTTATTTTGTCAATATAAAAAAAATACGCATCGAGCTGTGCCGTTTGTGTTTGCTTGAGTGCATTCGTGCGCTCTCGCTTTCTCCACTTTAGAATTTTTTGCATATTATTTATCTATTCCTGAGAGTTTATCTTATTTTTTATTTGTTTATTTAAATGAAGTCGACCAGTTGCCTGCCCTTCCTTCCATTATCCGTCACCGAGACAAACTGAACAAAGTTCTGAGGTCGACCTTGTAAAGATAAGGATTCAGGTCTGTCTGCTGTTTACCTTTGCTCCTGCGCGCACTGCCCTTCTCTCCACATTTATGTGTTTGTTTGTTTGTCTATCTAATCTTTTGGGTTTTTATTTCTAATGAGGTCGACCAGTTGTCTATTTATTATTTTTTTTACTACGCATCAAGCTGCGCTGGTTGTCTTTGCTCCTGTGTGCACGCGCACTCTCGCCTTTTCCACTTATTTTTATTTTTGATTTATTTTTGATTTATTTTCTCAATTTAAAAAAAAATACGCATCGTGCTGTGCTGTTTGTGTTTGCTTGAGTGCTTTCGCGCGCTCTCGCTTTGTGCACTTTACAATTTTTTTGTTATTATTTATCTATTCCTGAGAGTTTATCTTATTTTTTATTTGTTTATTTAAATGAAGTCGACCAGTTGCCTGCCCTTCCTTCCATTATCCGTCACCGAGACAAACTGAACAAAGTTCTGAGGTCGACCTTGTAAAGATAAGGATTCAGGTCTGTCTGCTGTTTACCTTTGCTCCTGCGCGCACTGCCCTTCTCTCCACATTTATGTGTTTGTTTGTTTGTCTATCTAATCTTTTGGGTTTTTATTTCTAATGAGGTCGACCAGTTGTCTATTTATTATTCTTTTTACTACGCATCAAGCTGCGCTGCTTGTCTTTGCTCCTGTGTGCTCGCGCACTCTCGCCTTTTCCACTTATTGTTATTTTTTATTTATTTTTGATTTATTTTGTCAATATAAAAAAAATACGCATCGTGCTGTGCCGTTTGTGTTTGCTTGAGTGCATTCGTGCGCTCTCGCTTTCTCCACTTTACAATTTTTTGCATATTATTTATCTATTCCTGAGAGTTTATCTTATTTTTTATTTGTTTATTTAAATGAAGTCGACCAGTTGCCTGCCCTTCCTTCCATTATCCGTCACCGAGACAAACTGAACAAAGTTCTGAGGTCGACCTTGTAAAGATAAGGATTCAGGTCTGTCTGCTGTTTACCTTTGCTCCTGCGCGCACTGCCCTTCTCTCCACATTTATGTGTTTGTTTGTTTGTCTATCCAATCTTTTGGGTTTTTATTTCTAATGAGGTCGACCAGTTGTCTATTTATTATTTTTTTTTACTACGCATCAAGCTGCGCTGCTTGTCTTTGCTCCTGTGTGCTCGCGCACTCTCGCCTTTTCCACTTAATTTTATTTTTGATTTATTTTTGATTTATTTTGTCAATTTTTTTAAAAAAATACGCATCGTGCTGTGCTGTTTGTGTTTGCTTGAGTGCATTCGCGCGCTCTCGCTTTCTCCACTTTACAATTTTTTTGTTATTATTTATCTATTCCTGAGAGTTTATCTTATTTTTTATTTGTTTATTTAAATGAAGTCGACCAGTTGCCTGCCCTTCCTTCCATTATCCGTCACCGAGACAACCTGAACAAAGTTCTCATGTCGACCTTGTAAAGATCAGGATTCAGGTCTGTCTGCTGTTTACCTTTGCTCCTGCGCGCACTGCCCTTCTCTCCACATTTATGTGTTTGTTTGTTTGTCTATCTAATCTTTTGGGTTTTTTTTCTAATGAGGTCGACCCGTTGTCTATTTATTATTTTCTTTACTACGCATCAAGCTTCGCTGCTTGTCTTTGCTCCTGTGTGCTCGCGCACACTCGCCTTTTCCACTTATTTTTATTTTTGATTTATTTTTGATTTATTTTGTCAATTTTAAAAAAAATACGCATCGTGCTGTGCTGTTTGTGTTTGCTTGAGTGCATTCGCGCGCTCTCGCTTTCTCCACTTTACAATTTTTTTGTTATTATTTATCTATTCCTGAGAGTTTATCTTATATTTTATTTGTTTATTTAAATGAAGTCGACCAGTTGCCTGCCCTTCCTTCCATTATCCGTCACCGAGACAAACTGAACAAAGTTCTGAGGTCGACCTTGTAAAGATAAGGATTCAGGTCTGTCTGCTGTTTACCGTTGCTCCTGCGTGCACTGCCCTTCTCTCCACATTTATGTGTTTGTTTGTTTGTCTATCTAATCTTTTGGGTTTTTTTTCTAATGAGGTAGACCAGTTGTCTATTTATTATTTTCTTTACTACGCATCAAGCTTCGCTGCTTGTCTTTGCTCCTGTGTGCTCGCGCACTCTCGCCTTTTCCACTTATTTTTATTTTTGATTTATTTTTGATTTATTTTTTCAATTTTAAAAAAAATACGCATCGTGCTGTGCTGTTTGTGTTTGCTTGAGTGCATTCGCGCGCTCTCGCTTTCTCCACTTTACAATTTTTTTGTTATTATTTATCTATTCCTGAGAGTTTATCTTAATTTTTATTTGTTTATTTAAATGAAGTCGACCAGTTGCCTGCCCTTCCTTCCATTATCCGTCACCGGGACAAACTGAACAAAGTTCTGAGGTCGACCTTGTAAAGATAAGGATTCAGGTCTGTCTGCTGTTTACCTTTGCTCCTGCGCGCACTGCCCTTCTCTCCACATTTATGTGTTTGTTTGTTTGTCTATCTAATCTTTTGGGTTTTTATTTCTAATGAGGTCGACCAGTTGTCTATTTATTATTCTTTTTACTACGCATCAAGCTGCGCTGCTTGTCTTTGCTCCTGTGTGCTCGCGCACTCTCGCCTTTTCCACTTATTGTTATTTTTTATTTATTTTTGATTTATTTTGTCAATATAAAAAAAAATACGCATCGTGCTGTGCCGTTTGTGTTTGCTTGAGTGCATTCGTGCGCTCTCGCTTTCTCCACTTTACAATTTTTTGCATATTATTTATCTATTCCTGAGAGTTTATCTTATTTTTTATTTGTTTATTTAAATGAAGTCGACCAGTTGCCTGCCCTTCTTTCCATTATCCGTCACCGAGACAAACTGAACAAAGTTCTGAGGTCGACCTTGTAAAGATAAGGATTCAGGTCTGTCTGCTGTTTACCTTTGCTCCTGCCCGCACTGACCTTCTCTCCACATTTATGTGTTTGTTTGTTTGTCTATCTAATCTTTTGGGTTTTTATTTCTAATGAGGTCGACCAGTTGTCTATTTATTATTAATTTTACTACGCATCAAGCTGCGCTGGTTGTCTTTGCTCCTGTGTGCACGCGCACTCTCGCCTTTTCCACTTATTTTTATTTTTGATTTATTTTTGATTTATTTTTGATTTATTTTCTCAATTTAAAAAAAAATACGCATCGTGCTATGCTGTTTGTGTTTGCTTGAGTGCTTTCGCACGCTCTCGCTTTGTGCACTTTACAATTTTTTGTTATTATTTATCTATTCCTGAGAGTTTATCTTATTTTTTATTTGTTTATTTAAATGAAGTCGACCAGTTGCCTGCCTTTCCTTCCATTATCCGTCACCGAGACAAACTGAACAAAGTTCTGTGGTCGACCTTGTAAAGATAAGGATTCAGGTCTGTCTGCTGTTTACCTTTGCTCCTGCGCGCACTGCCCTTCTCTCCACATTTATGTGTTTGTTTGTCTATCTAATCTTTTGGGTTTTTATTTCTAATGAGGTCGACCAGTTGTCTATTTATTATTTTTTTTTACTACGCATCAAGCTGCGATGCTTGTCTTTGCTCCTGTGTGCTCGCGCACTCTCGCCTTTTCCACTTATTTTTATTTTTGATTTATTTTTGATTTATTTTGCCAATTTAAAAAAAATACGCATCGTGCTGTGCTTTTTGTGTTTGCTTGAGTGCATTCGCGCTCTCTCGCTTTCTCCACTTTACAATTTTTTTGTTATTATTTATCTATTCCTGAGAGTTTATCTTATTTTTTATTTGTTTATTTAAATGAAGTCGACCAGTTGCCTGCCCTTCCTTCCATTATCCGTCACCGAGACAAACTGAACAAAGTTCTGAGGTCGACCTTGTAAAGATAAGGATTCAGGTCTGTCTGCTGTTTACCTTTGCTCCTGCGCGCACTGCCCTTCTCTCCACATTTATGTGTTTGTTTGTCTATCTAATCTTTTGGGTTTTTATTTCTAATGAGGTCGACCAGTTGTCTATTTATTATTTTTTTTTACTACGCATCAAGCTGCGCTGCTTGTCTTTGCTCCTTTGTGCTCGCGCACTCTCGCCTTTTCCACTTATTTTTATTTTTGATTTATTTTTGATTTATTTTGTCAATTTTAAAAAAAATACGCATCGTGCTGTGCTGTTTGTGTTTGCTTGAGTGCATTCGCGCTCTCTCGCTTTCTTCACTTTACAATTTTTTTTTATTATTTATCTATTCCTGAGAGTTTATCTTATTTTTTATTTGTTTATTTAAATGAAGTCGACCAGTTGCCTGCCCTTCCATCCATTATCCGTCACCGAGACAAACTGAACAAAGTTCTGAGGTCGACATTGTAAAGATAAGGATTCAGGTCTGTCTACTGGTTCCCTTTGCTCCTGCGCGCCCTGCCCTTCTCTCCACATTTATGTGTTTGTTTGTTTGTCTATCTAATCTTTTGGGTTTTTATTTCTAATGAGGTCGACCAGTTGTCTATTTATTATTTTTTTTACTACGCATCAAGCTGCGCTGGTTGTCTTTGCTCCGGTGTGCTCGCGCACTCTCGCCTTTTACACTTATTTTTATTTTTGATTTATTTTTGATTTATTTTGTCAATTTTTTAAAAAAATACGCATCGTGCTGTGCTGTTTGTGTTTGCTTGAGTGCATTCGCGCGCTCTCGCTTTCTCCACTTTACAATTTTTTTGTTATTATTTATCTATTCCTGAGATTTTATCTTAATTTTTATTTGTGTATTTAAATGAAGTCGACCAGTTGCCTGCCCTTCCTTCCATTATCCGTCACCGAGACAAACTGAACAAAGTTCTGAGGTCGACCTTGTAAAGATAAGGATTCAGGTCTGTCTGCTGTTTACCTTTGCTCCTGCGCGCACTGCCCTTCTCTCCACATTTATGTGTTTGTTTGTTTGTCTATCTAATCTTTTGGGTTTTTATTTCTAATGAGGTCGACCAGTTGTCTATTTATTATTCTTTTTACTACGCATCAAGCTGCGCTGCTTGTCTTTGTTCCTGTGTGCTCGCGCACTCTCGCCTTTTCCACTTATTGTTATTTTTTATTTATTTTTTATTTATTTTGTCAATATAAAAAAAATACGCATCGTGCTGTGCCGTTTGTGTTTGCTTGAGTGCATTCGTGCGCTCTCGCTTTCTCCACTTTACAATTTTTTGCATATTATTTATCTATTCCTGAGAGTTTATCTTAATTTTTATTTGTTTATTTAAATGAAGTCGACCAGTTGCCTGCCCTTCCTTCCATTATCCGTCACCGAGACAAACTGAACAAAGTTCTGAGGTCGACCTTGTAAAGATAAGGATTCAGGTCTGTCTGCTGTTTACCTTTGCTCCTGCGCGCACTGCCCTTCTCTCCACATTTATGTGTTTGTTTGTTTATCTATCCAATCTTTTGGGTTTTTATTTCTAATGAGGTCGACCAGTTGTCTATTTATTATTTTTTTTTACTACGCATCAAGCTGCGCTGCTTGTCTTTTTTCCTGTGTGCTCGCGCACTCTCGCCTTTTCCACTTATTTTTATTTTTGATTTATTTTTGATTTATTTTGCCAATTTAAAAAAAATACGCATCGTGCTGTGCTTTTTGTGTTTGCTTGAGTGCATTCGCGCTTTCTCGCTTTCTCCACTTTACAATTTTTTTGTTATTATTTATCTATTCCTGAGAGTTTATCTTATTTTTTATTTGTTTATTTAAATAAAGTCGACCAGTTGCCTGCCCTTCCTTCCATTATCCGTCACCGAGACAAACTGAACAAAGTTCTGAGGTCGACCTTGTAAAGATAAGGATTCAGGTCTGTCTGCTGTTTACCTTTGCTCCTGCGCGCACTGCCCTTCTCTCCACATTTATGTGTTTGTTTGTTTGTCTATCTAATCTTTTGGGTTTTTATTTCTAATGAGGTCGACCAGTTGTCTATTTATTATTTTTTTTACTACGCATCAAGCTGCGCTGCTTGTCTTTGCTCCTGTGTGCACGCGCACTCTCGCCTTTTCCACTTATTTTTATTTTTGATTTATTTTCTCAATTAAAAAAAAATACGCATCGTGCTGTGCTGTTTGTGTTTGCCTGAGTGCTTTCGCGCGCTCTCGCTTTGTGCACTTTACAATTTTTTTGTTATTATTTATCTATTCCTGAGAGTTTATCTTATTTTTTATTTGTTTATTTAAATGAAGTCGACCAGTTGCCTGCCCTTCCTTCCATTATCCGTCACCGAGACAAACTGAACAAAGTTCTGAGGTCGACCTTGTAAAGATAAGGATTCAGGTCTGTCTGCTGTTTACCTTTGCTCCTGCGCGCACTGCCCTTCTCTCCACATTTATGTGTTTGTTTGTTTGTCTATCCAATCTTTTGGGTTTTTATTTCTAATGAGGTCGACCAGTTGTCTATTTATTATTTTTTTTTACTACGCATCAAGCTGCGCTGCTTGTCTTTGTTCCTGTGTGCTCGCGCACTCTGGCCTTTTCCACTTATTTTTATTTTTGATTTATTTTTGATTTATTTTGTCAATTTTTTTAAAAAATACGCATCGTGCTGTGCTGTTTGTGTTTGCTTGAGTGCATTCGCGCGCTCTCGCTTTCTCCACTTTACAATTTTTTTGTTATTATTTATCTATTCCTGAGAGTTTATCTTATTTTTTATTTGTTTATTTAAATGAAGTCGACCAGTTGCCTGCCCTTCCTTCCATTATCGGTCACCGAGACAACCTGAACAAAGTTCTGAGGTCGACCTTGTAAAGATAAGGATTCAGGTCTGTCTGCTGTTTACATTTGCTCCTGCGCGCACTGCCCTTCTCTCCACATTTATGTGTTTGTTTGTTTGTCTATCTAATCTTTTGGGTTTTTATTTCTAATGAGGTCGACCAGTTGTCTATTTATTATTTTTTTTACTACGCATCAAGCTGCGCTGCTTGTCTTTGCTCCTGTGTGCACGCGCACTCTCGCCTTTTCCACTTATTTTTATTTTTGATTTATTTTTGATTTATTTTCTCAATTAAAAAAAAATACGCATCGTGCTGTGCTGTTTGTGTTTGCTTGAGTGCTTTCGCGCGCTCTCGCTTTGTGCACTTTACAATTTTTTTGTTATTATTTATCTATTCCTGAGAGTTTATCTTATTTTTTATTTGTTTATTTAAATGAAGTCGACCAGTTGCCTGCCCTTCCTTCCATTATCCGTCACCGAGACAAACTGAACAAAGTTCTGAGGTCGACCTTGTAAAGATAAGGATTCAGGTCTGTCTGCTGTGTACCTTTGCTCCTGCGCGCACTGCCCTTCTCTCCACATTTATGTGTTTGTTTGTTTGTCTATCCAATCTTTTGGGTTTTTATTTCTAATGAGGTCGACCAGTTGTCTATTTATTATTTTTTTTTCCTACGCATCAAGCTGCGCTGCTTGTCTTTGCTCCTGTGTGCTCGCACACTCTGGCCTTTTCCACTTATTTTTATTTTTGATTTATTTTTGATTTATTTTGTCAATTTTTTTAAAAAATACGCATCGTGCTGTGCTGTTTGTGTTTGCTTGAGTGCATTCGCGCGCTCTCGCTTTCTCCACTTTACAATTTTTTTGTTATTATTTATCTATTCCTGAGAGTTTATCTTATTTTTTATTTGTTTATTTAAATGAAGTCGACCAGTTACCTGCCCTTCCTTCCATTATCCGTCACCGAGACAAACTGAACAAAGTTCTGAGGTCGACCTTGGAAACATGAGGATTCAGGTCTGTCTGCTCTTTACCTTTGCTCCTGAGCGCACTGCCCTTCTCTCCACATTTATGTGTTTGTTTGTTTGTCTATCTAATCTTTTGGGTTTTTATTTCTAATGAGGTCGACCAGTTGTCTATTTATTATTTTTTTTACTACGCATCAAGCTGCGCTGCTTGTCTTTGTTATTGTGTGCTCGAGCACTCTCGCCTTTTCCACTTATTTTTATTTTTGATTTATTTTTGATTTATTTTGTCAATTTAAAAAAAAAACGCATCGTGCTGTGCTGTTTGTGTTTGCCTGAGTCCATTCGCGCGCTCTCACTTTCTGCACTTTACAATTTTTTTGTTATTATTTATCTATTCCTGAGAGTTTATCTTAATTTGTATTTGTTTATTTAAAGGAAGTCGACCAGTTGCCTGCCCTTCCTTCCATTATCCGTCACCGAGACAAACTGAACAAAGTTCTGAGGTCGACCTTGTAAAGATAAGGATTCAGGTCTGTCTGCTGTTTACTTTGCTCCTGCGCGCACTGCCCTTCTCTCCACATTTATGTGTTTGTTTGTTTGTCTATCTAATCTTTTGGGTTTTTATTTCTAATGAGGTCGACCAGTTGTCTATTTATTATTTTTTTTACTTCGCATCAAGCTGCGCTGCTTGTCTTTGCTTCTGTGTGCTCGCGCACTCTCGCCTTTTCCACTTATTGTTATTTTTTATTTATTTTTGATTTATTTTGTCAATATAAAAAAAATACGCATCGTGCTGTGCCGTTTGTGTTTGCTTGAGTGCATTCGTGCGCTCTCGCTTTCTCCACTTTACAATTTTTTGGATATTATTTATCTATTCCTGAGAGTTTATCTTATTTTTTATTTGTTTATTTAAATGAAGTCGACCAGTTGCCTGCCCTTCCTTCCATTATCCGTCACCGAGACAAACTGAACAAAGTTCTGAGGTCGACCTTGTAAAGATAAGGATTCAGGTCTGTCTGCTGTTTACCTTTGCTCCTGCGCGCACTGCCCTTCTCTCCACATTTATGTGTTTGTTTGTTTGTCTATCTAATATTTTGGGTTTTTATTTCTAATGAGGTCGACCAGTTGTCTATTTATTATTTTTTTTACTACGCATCAAGCTGCGCTGCTTGTCTTTGCTCCTGTGTGCACGCGCACTCTCGCCTTTTCCACTTATTTTTATTTTTGATTTATTTTTGATTTATTTTCTCAATTAAAAAAAAAATACGCATCGTGCTGTGCTGTTTGTGTTTGCCTGAGTGCTTTCGCGCGCTCTCGCTTTGTGCACTTTACAATTTTTTTGTTATTATTTATCTATTCCTGAGAGTTTATCTTATTTTTTATTTGTTTATTTAAATGAAGTCGACCAGTTGCCTGCCCTTCCTTCCATTATCCGTCACCGAGACAAACTGAACAAAGTTCTGAGGTCGACCTTGTAAAGATAAGGATTCAGGTCTGTCTGCTGTTTACCTTTGCTCCTGCGCGCACTGCCCTTCTCTCCACATTTATGTGTTTGTTTGTTTGTCTATCCAATCTTTTGGGTTTTTATTTCTAATGAGGTCGACCAGTTGTCTATTTATTATTTTTTTTTACTACGCATCAAGCTGCGCTGCTTGTCTTTGCTCCTGTGTGCTCGCGCACTCTGGCCTTTTCCACTTATTTTTATTTTTGATTTATTTTTGATTTATTTTGTCAATTTTTTTAAAAAATACGCATCGTGCTGTGCTGTTTGTGTTTGCTTGAGTGCATTCGCGCGCTCTCGCTTTCTCCACTTTACAATTTTTTTGTTATTATTTATCTATTCCTGAGAGTTTATCTTATTTTTTATTTGTTTATTTAAATGAAGTCGACCAGTTGCCTGCCCTTCCTTCCATTATCCGTCACCGAGACAACCTGAACAAAGTTCTGAGGTCGACCTTGTAAAGATAAGGATTCAGGTCTGTCTGCTGTTTACATTTGCTCCTGCGCGCACTGCCCTTCTCTCCACATTTATGTGTTTGTTTGTTTGTCTATCTAATCTTTTGGGTTTTTATTTCTAATGAGGTCGACCAGTTGTCTATTTATTATTTTTTTTACTACGCATCAAGCTGCGCTGCTTGTCTTTGCTCCTGTGTGCTCGCGCACTTCGCCTTTTCCACTTATTTTTATTTTTGATTTATTTTTGATTTATTTTGTCAATTTTTTAAAAAAAATACCCATCGTGCTGTGCTGTTTGTGTTTGCTTGAGTGCATTCGCGCGCTCTCGCTTTCTCCACTTTACAATTTTTTTGTTATTATTTATCTATTCCTGAGAGTTTATATTATTTTTATTTGTTTATTTAAATGAAGTAGACCAGTTGCCTGCCCTTCCTTCCATTATCCGTCACCAAGAAAAACTGAACAAAGTTCTGAGGTCGACCTTGTAAAGATAAGGATTCAGGTCTGTCTGCTGTTTACCTTTGCTCCTGCCCGCACTGCCCTTCTCTCCACATTTATGTGTTTGTTGGTTTGTTTATCTAATCTTTTGGGTTTTTATTTCTAATGAGGTCGACCAGTTGTCTATTTATTATTTTTTTTACTACGCATCAAGCTGCGCTGCTTGTCTTTGCTCCTGTGTGCTCGCGCACTCTCGCCTTTTCCACTTATTTTTATTTTTGATTTATTTTTTATTTATTTTGTCAATTTTTTAAAAAAATACGCATCGTGCTGTGCTGTTTGTGTTTGCTTGAGTGCATTCGCGCGCTCTCACTTTCTGCACTTTACAATTTTTTTGTTATTATTTATCTATTCCTGAGAGTTTATCTTAATTTTTATTTGTTTATTTAAATGAAGTCGAACAGTTGCCTGCCCTTCCTTCCATTATCCGTCACCGAGACAAACTGAACAAAGTTCTGAGGTCGACCTTGTAAAGATAAGGATTCAGGTCTGTCTGCTGTTTACCTTTGCTCCTGCGCGCACTGCCCTTCTCTCCACATTTATGTGTTTGTTTGTTTGTCTATCTAATCTTTTGGGTTTTTATTTCTAATGAGGTCGACCAGTTGTCTATTTATTATTTTTTTTACTACGCATCAAGCTGCGCTGCTTGTCTTTGATCCTGTGTGCTCGCGCACTCTCGCCTTTTCCACTTATTGTTATTTTTTATTTATTTTTGATTTATTTTGTCAATATAAAAAAAATACGCATCGTGCTGTGCCGTTTGTGTTTGCTTGAGTGCATTCGTGCGATCTCGCTTTCTCCACTTTACAATTTTTTGGATATTATTTATCTATTCCTGAGAGTTTATCTTATTTTTTATTTGTTAATTTAAATGAAGTCGACCAGTTGCCTGACCTTCCTTCCATTATCCGTCACCGAGACAAACTGAACAAAGTTCTGAGGTCGACCTTGTAAAGATAAGGATTCAGGTCTGTCTGCTGTTTACCTTTGCTCCTGCGCACACTGCCCTTCTCTCCACATTTATGTGTTTGTTTGTTTGTCTATCTAATCTTTTGGGTTTTTATTTCTAATGAGGTCGACCAGTTGTCTATTTATTATTTTTTTTACTACGCATCAAGCTGCGCTGCTTGTCTTTGCTCCTGTGTGCTCGCGCACTCTCGCCTTTTCCACTTATTTTTATTTTTGATTTATTTTTGATTTATTTTGTCAATTCAAAAAAAAATACGCATCGTGCTGTGCTGTTTGTGTTTGCTTGAGTGCTTTCGCGCCTTCTCGCTTTGTGCACTTTACAATTTTTTTGTTATTATTTATCTATTCCTGAGAGTTTATCTTATTTTTTATTTGTTTATTTAAATGAAGTCGAACAGTTGCCTGCCCTTCCTTCCATTATCCGTCACCGAGACAAACTGAACAAAGTTCTGAGGTCGACCTTGTAAAGATAAGGATTCAGGTCTGTCTGCTGTTTACCTTTGCTCCTGCGCGCACTGCCCTTCTCTCCACATTTATGTGTTTGTTTGTTTGTCTATCCAATCTTTTGGGTTTTTATTTCTAATGAGGTCGACCAGTTGTCTATTTATTATTTTTTTTTACTACGCATCAAGCTGCGCTGCTTGTCTTTGCTCCTGTGTGCTCGCGCACTCTCGCCTTTTCCACTTATATTTATTTTTGATTTATTTTTGATTTATTTTGTCAATGTTTTTAAAAAAATACGCATCGTGCTGTGCTGTTTGTGTTTGCTTGAGTGCATTCGCGCGCTCTCGCTTTCTCCACTTTACAATTTTTTTGTTATTATTTATCTATTCCTGAGAGTTTATCTTATTTTTTATTTGTTTATTTAAATGAAGTCGACCAGTGGCCTGCCCTTCCTTCCATTATCCTTCACCGAGACAAACTGAACAAAGTTCTGAGGTCGACCTTGTAAAGATAAGGATTCAGGTCTGTCTGCTGTTTACATTTGCTCCTGCCCGCACTGCCCTTCTCTCCACATTTATGTGTTTGTTTGTTTGTCTATCTAATCTTTTGGGTTTTTATTTCTAATGAGGTCGACCAGTTGTCTATTTATTATTTTTTTTAATACGCATCAAGCTGCGCTGCTTGTCTTTGCTCCTGTGTGCTCGCGCACTCTCGCCTTTTCCACTGATTTTTATTTTTGATTTATTTTTGATTTATTTTGTCAATTTTTTAAAAAAATACGCATCCTGCTGTGCCGTTTGTGTTTGCTTGAGTGCATTCGCGCGCTCTCGCTTTCTCCACTTTACAATTTTTTTGTTATTATTTATCTATTCCTGAGAGTTTATATTATTTTTTATTTGTTTATTTAAATGAAGTCCAGCAGTTGCCTGCCCTTCCTTCCATTATCCGTCACCGAGAAAAACTGAACAAAGTTCTGAGGTCGACCTTGTAAAGATAAGGATTCAGGTCTGTCTGCTGTTTACCTTTGCTCCTGCCCGCACTGCCCTTCTCTCCACATTTATGTGTTAGTTGGTTTGTCTATCTAATCTTTTGGGTTTTTATTTCTAATGAGGTCGACCAGTTGTCTATTTATTATTTTTTTTACTACGCGTCAAGCTGCGCTGCTTGTCTTTGCTCCTGTGTGCTCGCGCACTCTCGCCTTTTCCACTTATTTTTATTTTTGATTTATTTTTGATTTATTTTCTCAATTAAAAAAAATACGCATCGTGCTGTGCTGTTTGTGTTTGCTTGAGTGCTTTCGCGCGCTCTCGCTTTGTGCACTTTACAATTTTTTTGTTATTATTTATCTATTCCTGAGAGTTTATCTTATTTTTTATTTGTTTATTTAAATGAAGTCGAACAGTTGCCTGCCCTTCCTTCCATTATCCGTCACCGAGACAAACTGAACAAAGTTCTGAGGTCGACCTTGTAAAGATAAGGATTCAGGTCTGTCTGCTGTGTACCTTTGCTCCTGCGCGCACTGCCCTTCTCTCCACATTTATGTGTTTGTTTGTTTGTCTATCCAATCTTTTGGGTTTTTATTTCTAATGAGGTCGACCAGTTGTCTATTTATTATTATTTTTTTACTACGCATCAAGCTTCGCTGCTTGTCTTTGCTCCTGTGTGCTCGCGCACTCTGGCCTTTTCCACTTATTTTTATTTTTGATTTATTTTTGATTTATTTTGTCAATTTTTTTAAAAAATACGCATCGTGCTGTGCTGTTTGTGTTTGCTTGAGTGCATTCGCGCGCTCTCGCTTTCTCCACTTTACAATTTTTTTGTTATTATTTATCTATTCCTGAGAGTTTATCTTATTTTTTATTTGTTTATTTAAATGAAGTCGACCAGTTGCCTGCCCTTCCTTCCATTATCCGTCACCGAGACAACCTGAACAAAGTTCTGAGGTCGACCTTGTAAAGATAAGGATTCAGGTCTGTCTGCTGTTTACATTTGCTCCTGCGCGCACTGCCCTTCTCTCCACATTTATGTGTTTGTTGGTTTGTCTATCTAATCTTTTGGGTTTTTATTTCTAATGAGGTCGACCAGTTGTCTATTTATTATTTTTTTTTACTACGCGTTAAGCTGCGCTGCTTGTCTTTGCTCCTGTGTGCTCGCGCACTCTCGCCTTTTCCACTTATTTTTATTTTTGATTTATTTTTGATTTATTTTGTCAATTTTAAAAAAAATACGCATCGTGCTGTGCTGTTTGTGTTTGCTTGAGTGCATTCGCGCGCTCTCGCTTTCTCCACTTTACAATTTTTTTGTTATTATTTATCTATTCCTGAGAGTTTATCTTATTTTTTATTTGTTTATTTAAATGAAGTCGACCAGTTGCCTGCCCTTCCTTCCATTATCCGTCACCGAGACAAACTGAACAAAGTTCTGAGGTCGACCTTGTAAAGATAAGGATTCAGGTCTGTCTGCTGTTTACCTTTGCTCCTGCGCGCACTGCCCTTCTCTCCACATTTATGTGTTTGTTTGTTTGTCTATCTAATCTTTTGGGTTTTTTTTCTAATGAGGTCGACCAGTTGTCTATTTATTATTTTCTGTACTACGCATCAAGCTTCGCTGCTTGTCTTTGCTCCTGTGTGCTCGCGCACTCTCGCCTTTTCCACTTATTTTTATTTTTGATTTATTTTTCATTTATTTTGTCAATTTAAAAAAAAATACGCATCGTGCTGTGCTGTTTGTGTTTGCTTGAGTGCATTCCCGCGCTCTCGCTTTCTCCACTTTACAATTTTTTTGTTATTATTTATCTATTCCTGAGAGTTTATCTTATTTTTTATTTGTTTATTTAAATGAAGTCGACCAGTTGCCTGCCCTTCCTTCCATTATCCGTCACCGAGACAAACTGAACAAAATTCTGAGGTCGACCTTGTAAAGATAAGGATTCAGGTCTGTCTGCTGTTTACCTTTGCTCCTGCGCTCACTGCCCTTCTCTCCACATTTATGTGTTTGTTTGTTTGTCTATCTAATCTTTTGGGTTTTTATTTCTAATGAGGTCGACCAGTTGTCTATTTATTATTTTTTTTACTACGCATCAAGCTGCGCTGCTTCTCTTTGCTCCTGTGTGCTCGCGCACTTCGCCTTTTCCACTTATTTTTATTTTTGATTTATTTTTGATTTATTTTGTCAATTTTTTAAAAAAATACCCATCGTGCTGTGCTGTTTGTGTTTGCTTGAGTGCATTCGCGCGCTCTCGCTTTCTCCACTTTACAATTTTTTTGTTATTATTTATCTATTCCTGAGAGTTTATCTTATTTTTTCTTTGTTTATTTAAATGAAGTCGACCAGTTGCCTGCCCTTACTTCCATTATCCTTCACCGAGACAAACTGAACAAAGTTCTGAGGTCGACCTTGTAAAGATAAGGATTCAGGTCTGTCTGCTGTTTACCTTTGCTCCTGCGCGCACTGCCCTTCTCTCCACATTTATGTGTTTGTTTGTCTATCTAATCTTTTGGGTTTTTATTTCTAATGAGGTCGACCAGTTGTCTATTTATTATTTTTTTTGACTACGCATCAAGATGCGCTGCTTGTCTTTGCTCCTGTGTGCTCGCGCACTCTCGCCTTTTCCACTTATTTTTATTTTTGATTTATTTTTGATTTATTTTGTCAATTTAAAAAAAAATACGCATCGTGCTGTGCTGTTTGTGTTTGCTTGAGTGCATTCGCGCTCTCTCGCTTTCTCCACTTTACAATTTTTTTTATTATTTATCTATTCCTGAGAGTTTATCTTATTTTTTATTTGTTTATTTAAATGAAGTCGACCAGTTGCCTGCCATTCCATCCATTATCCGTCACCGAGACAAACTGAACAAAGTTCTGAGGTCGACCTTGTAAAGCTAAGGATTCAGGTCTGTCTGCTGTTTACCTTTGCTCCTGCGCGCACTGCCCTTCTCTCCACATTTATGTGTTTGTTTGTTTGTCTATCCAATCTTTTGGGTTTTTATTTCTAATGAGGTCGACCAGTTGTCTATTTATTATTTTTTTTTACTACGCATCAAGCTGCGCTGCTTGTCTTTGCTCCTGTGTGCTCGCGCACTCTGGCCTTTTCCACTTATTTTTATTTTTGATTTATTTTTGATTTATTTTGTCAATTTTTTAAAAAAATACGCATCGTGCTGTGCTGTTTGTGTTTGCTTGAGTGCATTCGCGCGCTCTCGCTTTCTCCACTTTACATTTTTTTGTTATTATTTATCTATTCCTGAGAGTTTATCTTATTTTTTATTTGTTTATTTAAATGAAGTCGACCAGTTGCCTGCCTTTCCTTCCATTATCCGTCACCGAGACAACCTGAACAAAGTTCTGAGGTCGACCTTGTAAAGATAAGTATTCAGGTCTGTCTGCTGTTTACATTTGCTCCTGCGCGCACTGCCCTTCTCTCCACATTTATGTGTTTGTTTGTTTGTCTATCTAATCTTTTGGGTTTTTATTTCTAATGAGGTCGACCAGTTGTCTATTTATTATTTTTTTTACTACGCATCAAGCTGCGCTGCTTGTCTTTGCTCCTGTGTGCACGCGCACTCTCGCCTTTTCCACTTATTTTTATTTTTGATTTATTTTTGATTTATTTTCTCAATTAAAAAAAATACGCATCGTGCTGTGCTGTTTGTGTTTGCTTGAGTGCTTTCGCGCGCTCTCGCTTTGTGCACTTTACAATTTTTTTGTTATTATTTATCTATTCCTGAGAGTTTATCTTATTTTTTATTTGTTTATTTAAATGAAGTCGACCAGTTGCCTGCCCTTCCTTCCATTATCCGTCACCGAGACAAACTGAACAAAGTTCTGAGGTCGACCTTGTAAAGATAAGGATTCAGGTCTGTCTGCTGTGTACCTTTGCTCCTGCGCGCACTGCCCTTCTCTCCACATTTATGTGTTTGTTTGTTTGTCTATCCAATCTTTTGGGTTTTTATTTCTAATGAGGTCGACCAGTTGTCTATTTATTATTTTTTTTTTACTACGCATCAAGCTGCGCTGCTTGTCTTTGCTCCTGTGTGCTCGCACACTCTGGCCTTTTCCACTTATTTTCATTTTTGATTTATTTTTGATTTATTTTGTCAATTTTTTTAAAAAATACGCATCGTGCTGTGCTGTTTGTGTTTGCTTGAGTGCATTCGCGCGCTCTCGCTTTCTCCACTTTACAATTTTTTTGTTATTATTTATCTATTCCTGAGAGTTTATCTAATTTTTTATTTGTTTATTTAAATGAAGTCGACCAGTTGCCTGCCCTTCCTTCCATTATCCGTCACCGAGACAACCTGAACAAAGTTCTGAGGTCGACCTTGTAAAGATAAGTATTCAGGTCTGTCTGCTATTTACATTTGCTCCTGCGCGCACTGCCCTTCTCTCCACATTTATGTGTTTGTTTGTTTGTCTATCTAATCTTTTGGGTTTTTATTTCTAATGAGGTCGACCAGTTGTCTATTTATTATTTTTTTTACTACGCATCAAGCTGCGCTGCTTGTCTTTGCTCCTGTGTGCTCGCGCACTTCGCCTTTCCCACTTATTTTTATTTTTGATTTATTTTTGATTTATTTTGTCAATTTTTAAAAAAAATACCCATCGTGCTGTGCTGTTTGTGTTTGCTTGAGTGCATTCGCGCGCTCTCGCTTTCTCCACTTTACAATTTTTTTGTTATTATTTATCTATTCCTGAGAGTTTATATTATTTTTATTTGTTTATTTAAATGAAGTAGACCAGTTGCCTGCCCTTCCTTCCATTATCCGTCACCAAGAAAAACTGAACAAAGTTCTGAGGTCGACCTTGTAAAGATAAGGATTCAGGTCTGTCTGCTGTTTACCTTTGCTCCTGCCCGCACTGCCCTTCTCTCCACATTTATGTGTTTGTTGGTTTGTTTATCTAATCTTTTGGGTTTTTATTTCTAATGAGGTCGACCAGTTGTCTATTTATTATTTTTTTTACTACGCATCAAGCTGCGCTGCTTGTCTTTGCTCCTGTGTGCTCGCGCACTCTCGCCTTTTCCACTTATTTTTATTTTTGATTTATTTTTTATTTATTTTGTCAATTTTTTAAAAAAATACGCATCGTGCTGTGCTGTTTGTGTTTGCTTGAGTGCATTCGCGCGCTCTCACTTTCTGCACTTTACAATTTTTTTGTTATTATTTATCTATTCCTGAGAGTTTATCTTAATTTTTATTTGTTTATTTAAATGAAGTCGAACAGTTGCCTGCCCTTCCTTCCATTATCCGTCACCGAGACAAACTGAACAAAGTTCTGAGGTCGACCTTGTAAAGATAAGGATTCAGGTCTGTCTGCTGTTTACCTTTGCTCCTGCGCGCACTGCCCTTCTCTCCACATTTATGTGTTTGTTTGTTTGTCTATCTAATCTTTTGGGTTTTTATTTCTAATGAGGTCGACCAGTTGTCTATTTATTATTTTTTTTACTACGCATCAAGCTGCGCTGCTTGTCTTTGCTCCTGTGTGCTCGCGCACTCTCGCCTTTTCCACTTATTGTTATTTTTTATTTATTTTTGATTTATTTTGTCAATATAAAAAAAATACGCATCGTGCTGTGCCGTTTGTGTTTGCTTGAATGCATTCGTGCGATCTCGCTTTCTCCACTTTACAATTTTTTGGATATTATTTATCTATTCCTGAGAGTTTATCTTATTTTTTATTTGTTAATTTAAATGAAGTCGACCAGTTGCCTGCCCTTCCTTCCATTATCCGTCACCGAGACAAACTGAACAAAGTTCTGAGGTCGACCTTGTAAAGATAAGGATTCAGGTCTGTCTGCTGTTTACCTTTGCTCCTGCGCACACTGCCCTTCTCTCCACATTTATGTGTTTGTTTGTTTGTCTATCTAATCTTTTGGGTTTTTATTTCTAATGAGGTCGACCAGTTGTCTATTTATTATTTTTTTTACTACGCATCAAGCTGCGCTGCTTGTCTTTGCTCCTGTGTGCTCGCGCACTCTCGCCTTTTCCACTTATTTTTATTTTTGATTTATTTTTGATTTATTTTGTTAATTTAAAAAAAAATACGCATCGTGCTGTGCTGTTTGTGTTTGCTTGAGTGCTTTCGCGCCTTCTCGCTATGTGCACTTTACAATTTTTTTGTTATTATTTATCTATTCCTGAGAGTTTATCTTATTTTTTATTTGTTTATTTAAATGAAGTCGAACAGTTGACTGCCCTTCCTTCCATTATCCGTCACCGAGACAAACTGAACAAAGTTCTGAGGTCGACCTTGTAAAGATAAGGATTCAGGTCTGTCTGCTGTTTACCTTTGCTCCTGCGCGAACTGCCCTTCTCTCCACATTTATGTGTTTGTTTGTTTGTCTATCCAATCTTTTGGGTTTTTATTTCTAATGAGGTCGACCAGTTGTCTATTTATTATTTTTTTTTACTACGCATCAAGCTGCGCTGCTTGACTTTGCTCCTGTGTGCTCGCGCACTCTCGCCTTTTCCACTTATATTTATTTTTGATTTATTTTTGATTTATTTTGTCAATTTTTTTAAAAAAATACGCATCGTGCTGTGCTGTTTGTGTTTGCTTGAGTGCATTCGCGCGCTCTCGCTTTCTCCACTTTACAATTTTTTTGTTATTATTTATCTATTCCTGAGAGTTTATCTTGTTTTTTATTTGTTTATTTAAATGAAGTCGACCAGTTGCCTGCCCTTCCTTCCATTATCCTTCACCGAGACAAACTGAACAAAGTTCTGAGGTCGACCTTGTAAAGATAAGGATTCAGGTCTGTCTGCTGTTTACATTTGCTCCTGCCCGCACTGCCCTTCTCTCCACATTTATGTGTTTGTTTGTTTGTCTATCTAATCTTTTGGGTTTTTATATCTAATGAGGTCGACCAGTTGTCTATTTATTATTTTTTTTACTACGCATCAAGCTGCGCTGCTTGTCTTTGCTCCTGTGTGCTCGCGCACTCTCGCCTTTTCCACTGATTTTTATTTTTGATTTATTTTTGATTTATTTTGTCAATTTTTTAAAAAAATACGCATCCTGCTGTGCCGTTTGTGTTTGCTTGAGTGCATTCGCGCGCTCTCGCTTTCTCCACTTTACAATTTTTTTGTTATTATTTATCTATTCCTGAGAGTTTATATTATTTTTTATTTGTTTATTTAAATGAAGTCGACCAGTTGCCTGCCCTTCCTTCCATTATCCGTCACCGAGAAAAACTGAACAAAGTTCTGAGGTCGACCTTGTAAAGATAAGGATTCAGGTCTGTCTGCTGTTTACCTTTGCTCCTGCCCGCACTGCCCTTCTCTCCACATTTATGTGTTAGTTGGTTTGTCTATCTAATCTTTTGGGTTTTTATTTCTAATGAGGTCGACCAGTTGTCAATTTATTATTTTTTTTACTACGCGTCAAGCTGCGCTGCTTGTCTTTGCTCCTGTGTGCTCGCGCACTCTCGCCTTTTCCACTTATTTTTATTTTTGATTTATTTTTGATTTATTTTCTCAATTAAAAAAAAATACGCATCGTGCTGTGCTGTTTGTGTTTGGTTGAGTGCTTTCGCGCGCTCTCGCTTTGTGCACTTTACAATTTTTTTGTTATTATTTATCTATTCCTGAGAGTTTATCTTATTTATTATTTGTTTATTTAAATGAAGTCGACCAGTTGCCTGCCCTTCCTTCCATTATCCGTCACCGAGACAAACTGAACAAAGTTCTGAGGTCGACCTTGTAAAGATAAGGATTCAGGTCTGTCTGCTGTGTACCTTTGCTCCTGCGCGCACTGCCCTTCTCTCCACATTTATGTGTTTGTTTGTTTGTCTATCCAATCTTTTGGGTTTTTATTTCTAATGAGGTCGACCAGTTGTCTATTTATTATTTTTTTTTTACTACGCATCAAGCTGCGCTGCTTGTCTTTGCTCCTGTGTGCTCGCACACTCTGGCCTTTTCCACTTATTTTCATTTTTGATTTATTTTTGATTTATTTTGTCAATTTTTTTAAAAAATACACATCGTGCTGTGCTGTTTGTGTTTGCTTGAGTGCATTCGCGCGCTCTCGCTTTCTCCACTTTACAATTTTTTTGTTATTATTTATCTATTCCTGAGAGTTTATCTTATTTTTTATTTGTTTATTTAAATGAAGTCGACCAGTTGCCTGCCCTTCCTTCCATTATCCGTCACCGAGACAACCTGAACAAAGTTCTGAGGTCGACCTTGTAAAGATAAGGATTCAGGTCTGTCTGCTATTTACATTTGCTCCTGCGCGCACTGCCCTTCTCTCCACATTTATGTGTTTGTTTGTTTGTCTATCTAATCTTTTGGGTTTTTATTTCTAATGAGGTCGACCAGTTGTCTATTTATTATTTTTTTTACTACGCATCAAGCTGCGCTGCTTGTCTTTGCTCCTGTGTGCTCGCGCACTTCGCCTTTTCCACTTATTTTTATTTTTGATTTATTTTTGATTTATTTTGTCAATTTTTTAAAAAAAATACCCATCGTGCTGTGCTGTTTGTGTTTGCTTGAGTGCATTCGCGCGCTCTCGCTTTCTCCACTTTACAATTTTTTTGTTATTATTTATCTATTCCTGAGAGTTTATATTATTTTTATTTGTTTATTTAAATGAAGTAGACCAGTTGCCTGCCCTTCCTTCCATTATCCGTCACCAAGAAAAACTGAACAAAGTTCTGAGGTCGACCTTGTAAAGATAAGGATTCAGGTCTGTCTGCTGTTTACCTTTGCTCCTGCCCGCACTGCCCTTCTCTCCACATTTATGTGTTTGTTGGTTTGTTTATCTAATCTTTTGGGTTTTTATTTCTAATGAGGTCGACCAGTTGTCTATTTATTATTTTTTTTACTACGCATCAAGCTGCGCTGCTTGTCTTTGCTCCTGTGTGCTCGCGCACTCTCGCCTTTTCCACTTATTTTTATTTTTGATTTATTTTTTATTTATTTTGTCAATTTTTAAAAAAATACGCATCGTGTTGTGCTGTTTGTGTTTGCTTGAGTACATTCGCGCGCTCTCACTTTCTGCACTTTACAATTTTTTTGTTATTATTTATCTATTCCTGAGAGTTTATCTTAATTTTTATTTGTTTATTTAAATGAAGTCGAACAGTTGCCTGCCCTTCCTTCCTTTATCCGTCACCGAGACAAACTGAACAAAGTTCTGAGGTCGACCTTGTAAAGATAAGGATTCAGGTCTGTCTGCTGTTTACCTTTGCTCCTGCGCGCACTGCCCTTCTCTCCACATTTATGTGTTTGTTTGTTTGTCTATCTAATCTTTTGGGTTTTTATTTCTAATGAGGTCGACCAGTTGTCTATTTATTATTTTTTTTACTACGCATCAAGCTGCGCTGCTTGTCTTTGCTCCTGTGTGCACGCGCACTCTCGCCTTTTCCACTTATTGTTATTTTTTATTTATTTTTGATTTATTTTGTCAATATAAAAAAAATACGCATCGTGCTGTGCCGTTTGTGTTTGCTTGAATGCATTCGTGCGATCTCGCTTTCTCCACTTTACAATTTTTTGGATATTATTTATCTATTCCTGAGAGTTTATCTTATTTTTTATTTGTTAATTTAAATGAAGTCGACCAGTTGCCTGCCCTTCCTTCCATTATCCGTCACCGAGACAAACTGAACAAAGTTCTGAGGTCGACCTTGTAAAGATAAGGATTCAGGTCTGTCTGCTGTTTACCTTTGCTCCTGCGCACACTGCCCTTCTCTCCACATTTATGTGTTTGTTTGTTTGTCTATCTAATCTTTTGGGTTTTTATTTCTAATGAGGTCGACCAGTTGTCTATTTATTATTTTTTTTACTACGCATCAAGCTGCGCTGCTTGTCTTTGCTCCTGTGTGCTCGCGCACTCTCGCCTTTTCCACTTATTTTTATTTTTGATTTATTTTTGATTTCTTTTGTCAATTTAAAAAAAAATACGCATCGTGCTGTGCTGTTTGTGTTTGCTTGAGTGCTTTCGCGCCTTCTCGCTTTGTGCACTTTACAATTTTTTTGTTATTATTTATCTATTCCTGAGAGTTTATCTTATTTTTTATTTGTTTATTTAAATGAAGTCGAACAGTTGACTGCCCTTCCTTCCATTATCCGTCACCGAGACAAACTGAACAAAGTTCTGAGGTCGACCTTGTAAAGATAAGGATTCAGGTCTGTCTGCTGTTTACCTTTGCTCCTGCGCGAACTGCCCTTCTCTCCACATTTATGTGTTTGTTTGTTTGTCTATCCAATCTTTTGGGTTTTTATTTCTAATGAGGTCGACCAGTTGTCTATTTATTATTTTTTTTTACTACGCATCAAGCTGCGCTGCTTGTCTTTGCTCCTGTGTGCTCGCGCACTCTCGCCTTTTCCACTTATATTTATTTTTGATTTATTTTTGATTTATTTTGTCAATTTTTTTAAAAAATACGCATCGTGCTGTGCTGTTTGTGTTTGCTTGAGTGCATTCGCGCGCTCTCGCTTTCTCCACTTTACAATTTTTTTGTTATTATTTATCTATTCCTGAGAGTTTATCTTGTTTTTTATTTGTTTATTTAAATGAAGTCGACCAGTTGCCTGCCCTTCCTTCCATTATCCTTCACCGAGACAAACTGAACAAAGTTCTGAGGTCGACCTTGTAAAGATAAGGATTCAGGTCTGTCTGCTGTTTACATTTGCTCCTGCCCGCACTGCCCTTCTCTCCACATTTATGTGTTTGTTTGTTTGTCTATCTAATCTTTTGGGTTTTTTATATCTAATGAGGTCGACCAGTTGTCTATTTATTATTTTTTTTACTACGCATCAAGCTGCGCTGCTTGTCTTTGCTCCTGTGTGCTCGCGCACTCTCGCCTTTTTCCACTGATTTTTATTTTTGATTTATTTTTGATTTATTTTGTCAATTTTTTAAAAAAATACGCATCCTGCTGTGCCGTTTGTGTTTGCTTGAGTGCATTCGCGCGCTCTCGCTTTCTCCACTTTACAATTTTTTTGTTATTATTTATCTATTCCTGAGAGTTTATATTATTTTTTATTTGTTTATTAAATGAAGTCGACCAGTTGCCTGCCCTTCCTTCCATTATCCGTCACCGAGAAAAACTGAACAAAGTTCTGAGGTCGACCTTGTAAAGATAAGGATTCAGGTCTGTCTGCTGTTTACCTTTGCTCCTGCCCGCACTGCCCTTCTCTCCACATTTATGTGTTAGTTGGTTTGTCTATCTAATCTTTTGGGTTTTTATTTCTAATGAGGTCGACCAGTTGTCAATTTATTATTTTTTTTACTACGCGTCAAGCTGCGCTGCTTGTCTTTGCTCCTGTGTGCTCGCGCACTCTCGCCTTTTCCACTTATTTTTATTTTTGATTTATTTTTGATTTATTTTCTCAATTAAAAAAAAATACGCATCGTGCTGTGCTGTTTGTGTTTGCTTGAGTGCTTTCGCGCGCTCTCGCTTTGTGCACTTTACAATTTTTTTGTTATTATTTATCTATTCCTGAGAGTTTATCTTATTTATTATTTGTTTATTTAAATGAAGTCGACCAGTTGCCTGCCCTTCCTTCCATTATCCGTCACCGAGACAAACTGAACAAAGTTCTGAGGTCGACCTTGTAAAGATAAGGATTCAGGTCTGTCTGCTGTGTACCTTTGCTCCTGCGCGCACTGCCCTTCTCTCCACATTTATGTGTTTGTTTGTTTGTCTATCCAATCTTTTGGGTTTTTATTTCTAATGAGGTCGACCAGTTGTCTATTTATTATTTTTTTTTAACTACGCATCAAGCTGCGCTGCTTGTCTTTGCTCCTGTGTGCTCGCACACTCTGGCCTTTTCCACTTATTTTCATTTTTGATTTATTTTTGATTTATTATGTCAATTTTTTTAAAAAATACGCATCGTGCTGTGCTGTTTGTGTTTGCTTGAGTGCATTCGCGCGCTCTCGCTTTCTCCACTTTACAATTTTTTTGTTATTATTTATCTATTCCTGAGAGTTTATCTTATTTTTTATTTGTTTATTTAAATGAAGTCGACCAGTTGCCTGCCCTTCCTTCCATTATCCGTCACCGAGACAACCTGAACAAAGTTCTGAGGTCGACCTTGTAAAGATAAGGATTCAGGTCTGTCTGCTATTTACATTTGCTCCTGCGCGCACTGCCCTTCTCTCCACATTTATGTGTTTGTTTGTTTGTCTATCTAATCTTTTGGGTTTTTATTTCTAATGAGGTCGACCAGTTGTCTATTTATTATTTTTTTTACTACGCATCAAGCTGCGCTGCTTGTCTTTGCTCCTGTGTGCTCGCGCACTTCGCCTTTTCCACTTATTTTTATTTTTGATTTATTTTTGATTTATTTTGTCAATTTTTTAAAAAAAATACCCATCGTGCTGTGCTGTTTGTGTTTGCTTGAGTGCATTCGCGCGCTCTCGCTTTCTCCACTTTACAATTTTTTTGTTATTATTTATCTATTCCTGAGAGTTTATATTATTTTTATTTGTTTATTTAAATGAAGTAGACCAGTTGCCTGCCCTTCCTTCCATTATCCGTCACCAAGAAAAACTGAACAAAGTTCTGAGGTCGACCTTGTAAAGATAAGGATTCAGGTCTGTCTGCTGTTTACCTTTGCTCCTGCCCGCACTGCCCTTCTCTCCACATTTATGTGTTTGTTGGTTTGTTTATCTAATCTTTTGGGTTTTTATTTCTAATGAGGTCGACCAGTTGTCTATTTATTATTTTTTTTACTACGCATCAAGCTGCGCTGCTTGTCTTTGCTCCTGTGTGCTCGCGCACTCTCGCCTTTTCCACTTATTTTTATTTTTGATTTATTTTTTATTTATTTTGTCAATTTTTTAAAAAAATACGCATCGTGTTGTGCTGTTTGTGTTTGCTTGAGTACATTCGCGCGCTCTCACTTTCTGCACTTTACAATTTTTTTGTTATTATTTATCTATTCCTGAGAGTTTATCTTAATTTTTATTTGTTTATTTAAATGAAGTCGAACAGTTGCCTGCCCTTCCTTCCATTATCCGTCACCGAGACAAACTGAACAAAGTTCTGAGGTCGACCTTGTAAAGATAAGGATTCAGGTCTGTCTGCTGTTTACCTTTGCTCCTGCGCGCACTGCCCTTCTCTCCACATTTATGTGTTTGTTTGTTTGTCTATCTAATCTTTTGGGTTTTTATTTCTAATGAGGTCGACCAGTTGTCTATTTATTATTTTTTTTACTACGCATCAAGCTGCGCTGCTTGTCTTTGCTCCTGTGTGCTCGCGCACTCTCGCCTTTTCCACTTATTGTTATTTTTTATTTATTTTTGATTTATTTTGTCAATATAAAAAAAATACGCATCGTGCTGTGCCGTTTGTGTTTGCTTGAATGCATTCGTGCGATCTCGCTTTCTCCACTTTACAATTTTTTGGATATTATTTATCTATTCCTGAGAGTTTATCTTATTTTTTATTTGTTAATTTAAATGAAGTCGACCAGTTGCCTGCCCTTCCTTCCATTATCCGTCACCGAGACAAACTGAACAAAGTTCTGAGGTCGACCTTGTAAAGATAAGGATTCAGGTCTGTCTGCTGTTTACCTTTGCTCCTGCGCACACTGCCCTTCTCTCCACATTTATGTGTTTGTTTGTTTGTCTATCTAATCTTTTGGGTTTTTATTTCTAATGAGGTCGACCAGTTGTCTATTTATTATTTTTTTTACTACGCATCAAGCTGCGCTGCTTGTCTTTGCTCCTGTGTGCTCGCGCACTCTGG
>NW_025957557.1:0-30153 GCF_023159225.1 Perognathus longimembris pacificus
TGTTACTTTATTTAAATGAAGTCGACCAGTTGCCTGCCCTTCTTCCATTATCCGTCACCGAGACAAACTGAACAAAGTTCTGAGGTCGACCTTGTAAAGATAAGGATTCAGGTCTGTCTGCTGTTTACCTTTGCTCCTGCGCGCACTGCCCTTCTCTCCACATTTATGTGTTTGTTTGTTTGTCTATCTAATCTTTTGGGTTTTTATTTCTAATGAGGTCGACCAGCTTGTCTATTTATTATTTTTTTTACTACGCATCAAGCTGCGCTGCTTGTCTTTGCTCCTGTGTGCTCGCGCACTCTCGCCTTTTCCACTTATTTTTATTTTGATTTATTTTTGATTTATTTTGTCATTTAAAAAAAAATACGCATCGTGCTGTGCTGTTTGTGTTTGCTTGAGTGCATTCGCGCGCTCTCGCTTTCTCCACTTTACAATTTTTTTTGTTATTATTTATCTATTCCTGAGAGTTTATCTTATTTTTTATTTGTTTATTTAAATGAAGTCGACCAGTTTGCCTGCCCTTCCTTCCATTATCCGTCACCGAGACAAACTGAACAAAGTTCTGAGGTCGACTTGTAAAAATAAGGATTCAGGTCTGTCTGCTGTTTACCTTTGCTCCTGCGCGCACTGCCCTTCTCTCCACATTTATGTGTTTGTTTGTTTGTCTATCTATTCTTTTGGGTTTTTATTTCTAATGAGGTCGACCAGTTGTCTATTTATTATTATTTTTACTACGCATCAAGATGCGCTGCTTGTCTTTGTTGCTGTGTGCTCGCGCACTCTCGCCTTTTCCACTTATTTTTATTTTTGATTATTTTTGATTTATTTTGTCAATTTTAAAAAAAAAATACGCATCGTGCTGTGCTGTTTGTGTTTGCTTGAGTGCATTCGCGCGCTCTCGTTTTGTACACTTTACAATTTTTTGGTTATTATATATCTATTCCTGAGAGTTTATCTTATTTTTTTATTTGTTTATTTAAATGAAGTCGACCAGTTGCCTGCCCTTCCTTCCATTATCCGTCACCGAGACAAACTGAACAAAGTACTGAGGTCGACCTTGTAAAGATAAGGATTCAGGTCTGTCTGCTGTTTACCTTTGCTCCTGCACGCACTGCTCTTCTCTCCACATTTATGTGTTTGTTTGTTTGTCTATCTAATCTTTTGGGTTTTTATTTCTAATGAGGTCGACCAGTTGTCTATTTATTATTTTTTTTACTACGCATCAAGCTGCGCTGCTTGTCCTTTGCTCCTGTGTGCTCGCGCACTCTCGCCTTTTCCACTTATTTTATTTTTGATTTATTTTGTCAATTTAAAAAAAAATACGCATCTTGCTGTGCTGTTTGTGTTTGCTTGAGTGCATTCGCGCGCTCTCGCTTGATCCATTTTACAATTTTTTTGTTATTATTTATCTATTCCTGAGAGTTTATCTTATTTTTTATTTGTTCATTTAAATGAATTCGACCAGTTGCCTGCCCTTCCTTCCATTATCCGTCACCGAGACAAACTGAACAAAGTTCTGAGGTCGACCTTGTAAAGATAAGGATTCAGGTCTGTCTGCTGTTTACCTTTGCTACTGCGCGCACTGCCCTTCTCTCCACATTTCTGTGTTTGTTTGTTTGTCTATCTAATATTTTGGGTTTTTATTTCTAATGAGGTCGACCAGTTGTCTATTTATTATTTTTTTTACTACGCATCAAGCTGCGCTGCTTGTCTTTGCTCCTGTGTGCTCGCGCACTCTCGCCTTTTCCACTTATTTTTATTTTTGATTTATTTTTGATTTATTTTGTCAATTTAAAAAAAAATACGCATCGTGCTGTGCTGTTTGTTTTGCTTGAGTGCATTCGCGCGCTCTCGCTTTCTCCACTTTACAATTTTTTTGTTATTAATTTATCTATTCCTGAGAGTTTATCTTATTTTTTATTTGTTTATTTAAATGAAGTCGACCAGTTGCCTGCCCTTCCTTCCATTATCCGTCACCGAGACAAACTGAACAAAGTTTCTGAGGTCGACCTTGTAAAGATAAGGATTCAGGTCTGTCTGCTGTTTACCTTTGCTCCTGCGCGCACTGCCCTTCTCCTCCACATTTATGTGTTTGTTTGTTTGTCTATCTAATCTTTTGGGTTTTTATTTCTAATGAGGTCGACCAGTTGTCTATTTATTATTTTTTTTACTACGCATCAAGATGCGCTGCTTGTCTTTGTTGCTGTGTGCTCGCGCACTCTCGCCTTTTCCACTTATTTTTATTTTTGATTTATTTTTGATTTATTTTGTCAATTTTAAAAAAAAATACGCATCGTGCTGTGCTGTTTGTGTTTGCTTGAGTGCATTCGCGCGCTCTCGTTTTGTACACTTTACAATTTTTTTGTTATTATTTATCTATTCCTGAGAGTTTATCTTATTTTTTATTTGTTTATTTAAATGAAGTCGACCAGTTGCCTGCCCTTCCTTCCATTATCCGTCACCGAGACAAACTTAACAAAGTACTGAGGTCGACCTTGTAAAGAAAAGGATTCAGGTCTGTCTGCTGTTTACCTTTGCTCCTGCACGCACTGCTCTTCTCTCCACATTTATGTGTTTGTTTGTTTGTCTATCTAATCTTTTGGGTTTTTATTTCTAATGAGGTCGACCAGTTATCTATTTATTATTTTTTTTACTACGCATCAAGCTGCGCTGCTTTGTCTTTGCTCCTGTGTGCTCGCGCACTCTCGCCTTTTCCACTTATTTTTATTTTTGATTTATTTTTGATTTATTTTGTCAATTTAAAAAAAAAATACGCATCGTGCTGTGCTGTTTGTGTTTGCTTGAGTGCATTCGCGCGCTCTCGCTTTCTCCACTTTACAATTTTTTTGTTGTTATTTTTCTATTCCTGAGAGTTTATCTTATTTTTTATTTGTTTATTTAAATGAAGTCGACCAGTTGCCTGCCCTCCCTTCCATTATCCGTCACCGAGACAAACTGAAGAAAGTTCTGAGGTCGACCTTGTAAAAATAAGGATTCAGGTCTGTCTGCTGTTTACTTATGCTCCTGCCCGCACTGCCCTTCTCTCCACATTTATGTGTTTGTTTGTTTGTCTATCTAATCTTTTGGGTTTTTATTTCTAATGAGGTCGACCAGTTGTCTATTTATTATTTTTTTTTACTACGCATCAAGCTGCGCTGCTTGTCTTTGCTCCTGTGTGCACGCGCACTCTCGCCTTTTCCACTTATTTTTATTTTTGATTTATTTTTGATTTATTTTGTCAATTTTAAAAAAATTACGCATCGTGCTGTGCTGTTTGTGTTTGCTTGTGTGCATTCGCGCGCTCTCGCTTTCCTCCACTTTACAATTTTTTTGTTATTATTTATCTATTCCTGAGAGTTTATCTTATTTTTTATTTGTTTATTAAATGAAGTCGACCAGTTGCCTGCCCTTCCTTCCATTATCCGTCACCGAGACAAACTGAACAAAGTTCTGAGGTCGACCTTGTAAAGATAAGGATTCAGGTCTGTCTGCTCTTTACCTTTGCTCAGCGCGCACTGCCCTTCTCTCCACATTTATGTGTTTGTTTGGTTTGTCTATCTAATCTTTTGGGTTTTTATTTCTAATGAGGTCGACCAGTTGTCTATTTATTATTTTTTTCACTACGCATCAATCTGCGCTGCTTGTCTTTGCTCCTGTGTGCTCGCGCCCTCGCCTTTTCCACTTATTTTTATTTTTGATTTATTTTTGATTTATTTTGTCAATGTAAAAAAAAAATACGCATCGTGCTGTGCTGTTTGTTTTTGCTTGAGTGCATTCGCGCGCTCTCGCTTTCTCCACTTTACAATTTATTTTGTTATTTTTTATCTATTCCTGAGAGTTTATCTTTATTTTTTATTTGTTTATTTAAATGAAGTCGACCAGTTGCATACCCCTTCCTTCATTATCCGTCACCGAGACAAACTGAACAAAGTTCTGAGGTCGACCTTGTAAAGATAAGGATTCAGGTCTGTCTGCTGTATACCTTTGCTCCTGTGCGCACTGCCCTTCTCTCCACATTTATGTGTTTGTTTGTTTGTCTATCTAATCTTTTGGTTTTTATTTCTAATGAGGTCGACCAGTTGTCTATTTATTATTTTTTTTACTACGCATCAAGCTGCGCTGCTTGTCTTTGCTCCTGTGTGCTCGCGCACTCTCGCCTTTTCCACTTATTTTTATTTTTGATTTATTTTGTCAATTTAAAAAAAAAATACGCATCGTGCTGTGCTGTTTGTGTTTGCTTGAGTGCATTCGCGCCCCTCGCTTTCTACACTTTACAATTTTTTTGTTATTATTTATCTATTCCTGAGAGTTCATCTTAATTTTTGTTACTTTATTTAAATGAAGTCGACCAGTTGCCTGCCCTTCCTTCCATTATCCGTCACCGAGACAAACTGAACAAAGTTCTGAGGTCGACCTTGTAAAGATAAGGATTCAGGTCTGTCTGCTGTTTACCTTTGCTCCTGCGCGCACTGCCCTTCTCTCCACATTTATGTGTTTGTTTGTTTGTCTATCTAATCTTTTGGGTTTTTTATTTCTAATGAGGTCGACCAGTTGTCTATTTATTATTTTTTTTACTACGCATCAAGCTGCGCTGCTTGTCTTTGCTCCTGTGTGCTCGCGCACTCTCGCCTTTTCCACTTATTTTTATTTTTGATTTATTTTTGATTTATTTTGTCAATTTAAAAAAAAATACGCATCGTGCTGTGCTGTTTGTGTTTGCTTGAGTGCATTCGCGCGCTCTCGCTTTCTCCACTTTACAATTTTTTTGTTATTATTTATCTATTCCTGAGAGTTTATCTTATTTTTTATTTGTTTATTTAAATGAAGTCGACCAGTTGCCTGCCCTTCCTTCCATTATCCGTCACCGAGACAAACTGAACAAAGTTCTGAGGTCGACCTTGTAAAGATAAGGATTCAGGTCTGTCTGCTGTTTACCTTTGCTCCTGCGCGCACTGCCCTTCTCTCCACATTTATGTGTTTGTTTGTTTGTCTATCTAATCTTTTGGGTTTTTATTTCTAATGAGGTCGACCAGTTGTCTATTTATTATTTTTTTTTCACTACGCATCAATCTGCGCTACTTGTCTTTGCTCCTGTGTGCTCGCGCCCTCGCCTTTTCCACTTATTTTTATTTTTGATTTATTTTTGATTTATTTTGTCAATTTTAAAAAAAAATACGCATCGTGCTGTGCTGTTTGTGTTTGCTTGAGTGCATTCGCGCGCTCTCGCTTTCTCCACTTTACAATTTTTTTGTTATTATTTATCTATTCCTGAGAGTTTATCTTATTTTTTATTTGTTTATTTAAATGAAGTCGACCAGTTGCCTGCCCTTCCTTCCATTATCCGTCACCGAGACAAACTGAACAAAGTTTTGAGGTCGACCTTGTAAAGATAAGGATTCAGGTCTGTCTGCTGTTTACCTTTGCTCCTGCGCGCACTGCCCTTCTCTCCACATTTATGTGTTTGTTTGTTTGTCTATCTAATCTTTTGGGTTTTTATTTCTAATGAGGTCGACCAGTTGTCTATTTATTATTTTTTTTACTACGCATCAAGATGCGCTGCTTGTCTTTGTTCCTGTGTGCTCGCGCACTCTCGCCTTTTCCACTTATTTTTATTTTTGATTTATTTTTGATTTATTTTGTCAATTTTAAAAAAAAATACGCATCGTGCTGTGCTGTTTGTGTTTGCTTGAGTGCATTCGCGCGCTCTCGCTTTCTACACTTTACAATTTTTTGTTATTATTTATCTATTCCTGAGAGTTTATCTTATTTTTTATTTGTTTATTTAAATGAAGTCGACCAGTTGCCTGCCCTTCCTTCCATTATCCGTCACCGAGACAAACTGAACAAAGTACTGAGGTCGACCTTGTAAAGATAAGGATTCAGGTCTGTCTGCTGTTTACCTTTGCTCCTGCACGCACTGCTCTTCTCTCCACATTTATGTGTTTGTTTGTTTGTCTATCTAATCTTTTGGGTTTTTATTTCTAATGAGGTCGACCAGTTGTCTATTTATTATTTTTTTACTACACATCAAGCTGCGCTGCTTGTCTTTGCTCCTGTGTGCTCGCGCACTCTCGCCTTTTCCACTTATATTTATTTTTGATTTATTTTGTCAATTTAAAAAAAAATACGCATCTTGCTGTGCTGTTTGTGTTTGCTTGAGTGCATTCGCGCGCTCTCGCTTTCTCCATTTTACAATTTTTTTGTTATTATTTATCTATTCCTGAGAGTTTATCTTATTTTTTATTTGTTCATTTAAATGAAGTCGACCAGTTGCCTGCCCTTCCTTCCATTATCCGTCACCGAGACAAACTGAACAAAGTTCTGAGGTCGACCTTGTAAAGATAAGGATTCAGGTCTGTCTGCTGTTTACCTTTGCTACTGCGCGCACTGCCCTTCTCTCCATATTTATGTGTTTGTTTGTTTGTCTATCTAATATTTTGGGTTTTTATTTCTAATGAGGTCGACCAGTTGTCTATTTATTATTTTTTACTAAGCATCAAGCTGCGCTGCTTGTCTTTGCTCCTGTGTGCTCGCGCACTCTCGACTTTTCCACTTATTTTTATTTTTGATTTATTTTTGATTTATTTTGTCAATTTAAAAAAAAATACGCATCGTGCTGTGCTGTTTGTGTTTGCTTGAGTGCATTCGCGCGCTCTCGCTTTCTCCACTTTACAATTTTTTTGTTATTTTTTATCTATTCCTGAGAGTTTATCTTATTTTTTATTTGTTTATTTAAATGAAGTCGACCAGTTGCCTGCCCTTCCTTCCATTATCCGTCACCGAGACAAACTGAACAAAGTTCTGAGGTCGACCTTGTAAAGATAAGGATTCAGGTCTGTCTGCTGTATACCTTTGCTCCTGCGCGCACTGCCCTTCTCTCCACATTTATGTGTTTGTTTGTTTGTCCATCTAATCTTTTGGGTTTTTATTTCTAATGAGGTCGACCAGTTGTCTATTTATTATTTTTTTTACTACGCATCAAGCTGCGCTGCTTGTCTTTGCTCCTGTGTGCTCGCGCACTCTCGCCTTTTCCACTTATTTTTATTTTTGATTTATTTTGTCAATTTAAAAAAAAATACGCATCGTGCTGTGCTGTTTGTGTTTGCTTGAGTGCATTCCCGCCCTCTCGCTTTCTACACTTTACAATTTTTTTGTTATTATTTATCTATTCCTGAGAGTTCATCTTAATTTTTGTTACTTTATTTAAATGAAGTCGACCAGTTGCCTGCCCTTCCTTCCATTATCCGTCACCGAGACAAACTGAACACAGTTCTGAGGTCGACCTTGTAAAGATAAGGATTCAGGTCTGTCTGCTGTTTACCTTTGCTCCTGCGCGCACTGCCCTTCTCTCCACATTTATGTGTTTGTTTGTTTGTCTATCTAATCTTTTGGGTTTTTATTTCTAATGAGGTCGACCCGTTGTCTATTTATTATTTTTTTTCACTACGCATCAATCTGCGCTACTTGTCTTTGCTCCTGTGTGCTCGCGCCCTCGCCTTTTCCACTAATTTTTATTTTTGATTTATTTTTGATTTATTTTGTCAATTTTAAAAAAAAATACGCATCGTGCTGTGCTGTTTGTTTTTGCTTGAGTGCATTCGCGCGCTCTCGCTTTCTCCACTTTACAATTTTTTTGTTATTTTTTATCTATTCCTGAGAGTTTATCTTATTTTTTATTTGTTTATTTAAATGAAGTCGACCAGTTGCATACCCTTCCTTCCATTATCCGTCACCGAGACAAACTGAACAAAGTTCTGAGGTCGACCTTGTAAAGATAAGGATTCAGGTCTGTCTGCTGTATACCTTTGCTCCTGTGCGCACTGCCCTTCTCTCCACATTTATGTGTTTGTTTGTTTGTCTATCTAATCTTTTGGGTTTTTATTTCTAATGAGGTCGACCAGTTGTCTATTTATTATTTTTTTTACTACGCATCAAGCTGCGCTGCTTGTCTTTGCTCCTGTGTGCTCGCGCACTCTCGCCTTTTCCACTTATTTTTATTTTTGATTTATTTTGTCAATTTAAAAAAAAAATACGCATCGTGCTGTGCTGTTTGTGTTTGCTTGAGTGCATTCGCGCCCTCTCGCTTTCTACACTTTACAATTTTTTTGTTATTATTTATCTATTCCTGAGAGTTCATCTTAATTTTTGTTACTTTATTTAAATGAAGTCGACCAGTTGCCTGCCCTTCCTTCCATTATCCGTCACCGAGACAAACTGAACAAAGTTCTGAGGTCGACCTTGTAAAGATAAGGATTCAGGTCTGTCTGCTGTTTACCTTTGCTCCTGCGCGCACTGCCCTTCTCTCCACATTTATGTGTTTGTTTGTTTGTCTATCTAATCTTTTGGGTTTTTATTTCTAATGAGGTCGACCAGTTGTCTATTTATTATTTTTTTTACTACGCATCAAGCTGCGCTGCTTGTCTTTGCTCCTGTGTGCTCGCGCACTCTCGCCTTTTCCACTTATTTTTATTTTTGATTTATTTTTGATTTATTTTGTCAATTTAAAAAAAAATACGCATCGTGCTGTGCTGTTTGTGTTTGCTTGAGTGCATTCGCGCGCTCTCGCTTTCTCCACTTTACAATTTTTTTGTTATTATTTATCTATTCCTGAGAGTTTATCTTATTTTTTATTTGTTTATTTAAATGAAGTCGACCAGTTGCCTGCCCTTCCTTCCATTATCCGTCACCGAGACAAACTGAACAAAGTTCTGAGGTCGACCTTGTAAAGATAAGGATTCAGGTCTGTCTGCTGTTTACCTTTGCTCCTGCGCGCACTGCCCTTCTCTCCACATTTATGTGTTTGTTTGTTTGTCTATCTAATCTTTTGGGTTTTTATTTCTAATGAGGTCGACCAGTTGTCTATTTATTATTTTTTTTCACTACGCATCAATCTGCGCTACTTGTCTTTGCTCCTGTGTGCTCGCGCCCTCGCCTTTTCCACTTATTTTTATTTTTGATTTATTTTTGATTTATTTTGTCAATTTTAAAAAAAAATACGCATCGTGCTGTGCTGTTTGTGTTTGCTTGAGTGCATTCGCGCGCTCTCGCTTTCTCCACTTTACAATTTTTTTGTTATTATTTATCTATTCCTGAGAGTTTATCTTATTTTTTATTTGTTTATTTAAATGAAGTCGACCAGTTGCCTGCCCTTCCTTCCATTATCCGTCACCGAGACAAACTGAACAAAGTTTTGAGGTCGACCTTGTAAAGATAAGGATTCAGGTCTGTCTGCTGTTTACCTTTGCTCCTGCGCGCACTGCCCTTCTCTCCACATTTATGTGTTTGTTTGTTTGTCTATCTAATCTTTTGGGTTTTTATTTCTAATGAGGTCGACCAGTTGTCTATTTATTATTTTTTTTACTACGCATCAAGATGCGCTGCTTGTCTTTGTTCCTGTGTGCTCGCGCACTCTCGCCTTTTCCACTTATTTTTATTTTTGATTTATTTTTGATTTATTTTGTCAATTTTAAAAAAAAATACGCATCGTGCTGTGCTGTTTGTGTTTGCTTGAGTGCATTCGCGCGCTCTCGCTTTCTACACTTTACAATTTTTTTGTTATTATTTATCTATTCCTGAGAGTTTATCTTATTTTTTATTTGTTTATTTAAATGAAGTCGACCAGTTGCCTGCCCTTCCTTCCATTATCCGTCACCGAGACAAACTGAACAAAGTACTGAGGTCGACCTTGTAAAGATAAGGATTCAGGTCTGTCTGCTGTTTACCTTTGCTCCTGCACGCACTGCTCTTCTCTCCACATTTATGTGTTTGTTTGTTTGTCTATCTAATCTTTTGGGTTTTTATTTCTAATGAGGTCGACCAGTTGTCTATTTATTATTTTTTTTACTACACATCAAGCTGCGCTGCTTGTCTTTGCTCCTGTGTGCTCGCGCACTCTCGCCTTTTCCACTTATATTTATTTTTGATTTATTTTGTCAATTTAAAAAAAAATACGCATCTTGCTGTGCTGTTTGTGTTTGCTTGAGTGCATTCGCGCGCTCTCGCTTTCTCCATTTTACAATTTTTTTGTTATTATTTATCTATTCCTGAGAGTTTATCTTATTTTTTATTTGTTCATTTAAATGAAGTCGACCAGTTGCCTGCCCTTCCTTCCATTATCCGTCACCGAGACAAACTGAACAAAGTTCTGAGGTCGACCTTGTAAAGATAAGGATTCAGGTCTGTCTGCTGTTTACCTTTGCTACTGCGCGCACTGCCCTTCTCTCCATATTTATGTGTTTGTTTGTTTGTCTATCTAATATTTTGGGTTTTTATTTCTAATGAGGTCGACCAGTTGTCTATTTATTATTTTTTTACTAAGCATCAAGCTGCGCTGCTTGTCTTTGCTCCTGTGTGCTCGCGCACTCTCGACTTTTCCACTTATTTTTATTTTTGATTTATTTTTGATTTATTTTGTCAATTTAAAAAAAAATACGCATCGTGCTGTGCTGTTTGTGTTTGCTTGAGTGCATTCGCGCGCTCTCGCTTTCTCCACTTTACAATTTTTTTGTTATTTTTTATCTATTCCTGAGAGTTTATCTTATTTTTTATTTGTTTATTTAAATGAAGTCGACCAGTTGCCTGCCCTTCCTTCCATTATCCGTCACCGAGACAAACTGAACAAAGTTCTGAGGTCGACCTTGTAAAGATAAGGATTCAGGTCTGTCTGCTGTATACCTTTGCTCCTGCGCGCACTGCCCTTCTCTCCACATTTATGTGTTTGTTTGTTTGTCCATCTAATCTTTTGGGTTTTTATTTCTAATGAGGTCGACCAGTTGTCTATTTATTATTTTTTTTACTACGCATCAAGCTGCGCTGCTTGTCTTTGCTCCTGTGTGCTCGCGCACTCTCGCCTTTTCCACTTATTTTTATTTTTGATTTATTTTGTCAATTTAAAAAAAAATACGCATCGTGCTGTGCTGTTTGTGTTTGCTTGAGTGCATTCCCGCCCTCTCGCTTTCTACACTTTACAATTTTTTTGTTATTATTTATCTATTCCTGAGAGTTCATCTTAATTTTTGTTACTTTATTTAAATGAAGTCGACCAGTTGCCTGCCCTTCCTTCCATTATCCGTCACCGAGACAAACTGAACACAGTTCTGAGGTCGACCTTGTAAAGATAAGGATTCAGGTCTGTCTGCTGTTTACCTTTGCTCCTGCGCGCACTGCCCTTCTCTCCACATTTATGTGTTTGTTTGTTTGTCTATCTAATCTTTTGGGTTTTTATTTCTAATGAGGTCGACCCGTTGTCTATTTATTATTTTTTTTCACTACGCATCAATCTGCGCTACTTGTCTTTGCTCCTGTGTGCTCGCGCCCTCGCCTTTTCCACTTATTTTTATTTTTGATTTATTTTTGATTTATTTTGTCAATTTTAAAAAAAAATACGCATCGTGCTGGCCTGTTTGTGTTTGCTTGAGTGCATTCGCGCGCTCTCGCTTTCTCCACTTTACAATTTTTTTGTTATTATTTATCTATTCCTGAGAGTTTATCTTATTTTTTATTTGTTTATTTAAATGAAGTCGACCAGTTGCCTGCCCTTCCTTCCATTATCCGTCACCGAGACAAACTGGACAAAGTTCTGAGGTCGAACTTGTAAAGATAAGGATTCAGGTCTGTCTGCTGTTTACCTTTGCTCCTTCGCGCACTGCCCTTCTCTCCACATTTATGTGTTTGTTTGTTTGTCTATCTAATCTTTTGGGTTTTTATTTCTAATGAGGTCGACCAGTTGTCTATTTATTATTTTTTTTACTACGCATCAAGATGCGCTGCTTGTCTTTGTTGCTGTGTGCTCGCGCACTCTCGCCTTTTCCACTTATTTTTATTTTTGATTTATTTTTGATTTATTTTGTCAATTTAAAAAAAAAATACGCATCGTGCTGTGCTGTTTGTGTTTGCTTGAGTGCATTCGCGCGCTCTCGTTTTCTACACTTTACAATTTTTTTGTTATTATTTATCTATTCCTGAGAGTTTATCTTATTCTTTATTTGTTTATTTAAATGAAGTCGACCAGTTGCCTGCCCTTCCTTCCATTATCCGTCACCGAGACAAACTGAACAAAGTACTGAGGTCGACCTTGTAAAGATAAGGATTCAGGTCTGTCTGCTGTTTACCTTTGCTCCTGCACACACTGCTCTTCTCTCCACATTTATGTGTTTGTTTGTTTGTCTATCTAATCTTTTGGGTTTTTATTTCTAATGAGGTCGACCAGTTGTCTATTTATTATTTTTTTTACTACGCATCAAGCTGCGCTGCTTGTCTTTGCTCCTGTGTGCTCGCGCACTCTCGCCTTTTCCACTTATTTTTATTTTTGATTTATTTTGTCAATTTAAAAAAAATACGCATCTTGCTGTGCTGTTTGTGTTTGCTTGAGTGCATTCGCGCGCTCTCGCTTTCTCCATTTTACAATTTTTTTGTTATTATTTATCTATTCCTGAGAGTTTATCTTATTTTTTATTTGTTCATTTAAATGAATTCGACCAGTTGCCTGCCCTTCCTTCCATTATCCGTCACCGAGACAAACTGAACAAAGTTCTGAGGTCGACCTTGTAAAGATAAGGATTCAGGTCTGTCTGCTGTTTACCTTTGCTACTGCGCGCACTGCCCTTCTCTCCACATTTCTGTGTTTGTTTGTTTGTCTATCTAATATTTTGGGTTTTTATTTCTAATGAGGTCGACCAGTTGTCTATTTATTATTTTTTTACTAAGCATCAAGCTGCGCTGCTTGTCTTTGCTCCTGTGTGCTCGCGCACTCTCGACTTTTCCACTTATTTTTATTTTGATTTATTTTTGATTTATTTTGTCAATTTAAAAAAAATACGCATCGTGCTGTGCTGTTTGTGTTTGCTTGAGTGCATTCGCGCGCTCTCGCTTTCTCCACTTTACAATTTTTTTGTTATTTTTTATCTATTCCTGAGAGTTTATCTTATTTTTTATTTGTTTATTTAAATGAAGTCGACCAGTTGCCTGCCCTTCCTTCCATTATCCGTCACCGAGACAAACTGAACAAAGTTCTGAGGTCGACCTTGTAAAGATAAGGATTCAGGTCTGTCTGCTGTATACCTTTGCTCCTGCGCGCACTGCCCTTCTCTCCACATTTATGTGTTTGTTTGTTTGTCTATCTAATCTTTTGGGTTTTTATTTCTAATGAGGTCGACCAGTTGTCTATTTATTATTTTTTTTTACTACGCATCAAGCTGCGCTGCTTGTCTTTGCTCCTGTGTGCTCGCGCACTCTCGCCTTTTCCACTTATTTTTATTTTTGATTTATTTTGTCAATTTAAAAAAAAATACGCATCGTGCTGTGCTGTTTGTGTTTGCTTGAGTGCATTCGCGCCCTCTCGCTTTCTACACTTTACAATTTTTTTGTTATTATTTATCTATTCCTGAGAGTTTATCTTAATTTTTGTTACTTTATTTAAATGAAGTCGCCCAGTTGCCTGCCCTTCCTTCCATTATCCGTCACCGAGACAAACTGAACAAAGTTCTGAGGTCGACCTTGTAAAGATAAGGATTCAGGTCTGTCTGCTGTTTACCTTTGCTCCTGCGCGCACTGCCCTTCTCTCCACATTTATGTGTTTGTTTGTTTGTCTATCTAATCTTTTGGGTTTTTATTTCTAATGAGGTCGACCAGTTGTCTATTTATTATTTTTTTTCACTACGCATCAATCTGCGCTACTTATCTTTGCTCCTGTGTGCTCGCGCCCTCGCCTTTTCCACTTATTTTTATTTTTGATTTATTTTTGATTTATTTTGTCAATTTAAAAAAAAATACGCATCGTGCTGTGCTGTTTGTGTTTGCTTGAGTGCATTCGCGCCCTCTCGCTTTCTACACTTTACAATTTTTTTGTTATTATTTATCTATTCCTGAGAGTTTATCTTATTTTTTATTTGTTTATTTAAATGAAGTCGACCAGTTGCCTGCCCTTCCTTCCATTATCCGTCACCGAGACAAACTGAACAAAGTTCTGAGGTCGACCTTGTAAAGATAAGGATTCAGGTCTGTCTGCTGTTTACCTTTGCTCCTGCGCGCACTGCCCTTCTCTCCACATTTATGTGTTTGTTTGTTTGTCCATCTAATCTTTTGGGTTTTTATTTCTAATGAGGTCGACCAGTTGTCTATTTATTATTTTTTTACTACGCATCAAGATGCGCTGCTTGTCTTTGCTCCTGTGTGCTCGCGCACTCTCGCCTTTTCCACTTATTTTTATTTTTGATTTGTTTTTGATTTATTTTGTCAATTTTAAAAAAAAATACGCATCGTGCTGTGCTGTTTGTGTTCGCTTGAGTGCATTCGCGCGCTCTCGCTTTCTCCACTTTACAATTTTTTTGTTATTATTTATCTATTCCTGAGAGTTTATCTTATTTTTTATTTGTTTATTTAAATGAAGTCGACCAGTAGCCTGCCCTTCCTTCCATTATCCGTCACCGAGACATACTGAACAAAGTACTGAGGTCGACCTTGTAAAGATAAGGATTCAGGTCTGTCTGCTGTTTACCTTTGCTCCTGCACGCACTGCCCTTCTCTCCACATTTATATGTTTGTTTGTTTGTCTATCTAATATTTTGGGTTTTTATTTCTAATGAGGTCGACCAGTTGTCTATTTATTATTTTTTTACTACGCATCAAGCTGCGCTGCTTGTCTTTGCTCCTGTGTGCTCGCGCACTCTTGACTTTTCCACTTATTGTTATTTTTGATTTATTTTTGATTTATTTTGTCAATTAAAAAAAAATACGCATCGTGCTGTGCTGTTTGTTTTTGCTTGAGAGCATTCGCGCGCTCTCGCTTTATCCACTTTACAATTTTTTTGTTATTTTTTATCTATTCCTGAGAGTTTATCTTATTTTTTATTTGTTTATTTAAATGAAGTCGACCAGTTGCCTGCCCTTCCTTCCATTATCCGTCACCCAGACAAACTGAACAAAGTTCTGAGGTCGACCTTGTAAAGATAAGGATTCAGGTCTGTCTGCTGTATACCTTTGCTCCTGCCCGCACTGCCCTTCTCTCCACATTTATGTGTTTGTTTGTTTGTCTATCTAATCGTTTGGGTTTTTATTTCTAATGAGGTCGACCAGTTGTCTATTTATTATTTTTTTTACTACGCATCAAGCTGCGCTGCTTGTCTTTGCTCCTGTGTGCTCGCGCACTCTCGCCTTTTCCACTTATTTTTATTTTTGATTTATTTTTGATTTATTTTGTCAATTTAAAAAAAAATACTCATCGTGCTGTGCTGTTTGTGTTTGCTTGAGTGCATTCGCGCCCTCTCGCTTTCTACACTTTACAATTTTTTTGTTATTATTTATCTATTCCTGAGAGTTCATCTTAATTTTTGTTACTTTATTTAAATGAAGTCGCCCAGTTGCCTGCCCTTCCTTCCATTATCCGTCACCGAGACAAACTGAACAAAGTTCTGAGGTCGACCTTGTAAAGATAAGGATTCAGGTCTGTCTGCTGTTTACCTTTGCTCCTGCGCGCACTGCCCTTCTCTCCACATTTATGTGTTTGTTTGTTTGTCTATCTAATATTTTGGGTTTTTATTTCTAATGAGGTCGACCAGTTGTCTATTTATTATTTTTTTACTAAGCATCAAGCTGCGCTGCTTGTCTTTGCTCCTGTGTGCTCGCGCACTCTCGACTTTTCCACTTATTTTTATTTTTGATTTATTTTTGATTTATTTTGTCAATTTAAAAAAAAATACGCATCATGCTGTGCTGTTTGTGTTTGCTTGAGTGCATTCGCGCGCTCTCGCTTTCTCCACTTTACAATTTTTTTGTTATTTTTTATCTATTCCTGAGAGTTTATCTTATTTTTTATTTGTTTATTTAAATGAAGTCGACCAGTTGCCTGCCCTTCCTTCCATTATCCGTCACCGAGACAAACTGAACAAAGTTCTGAGGTCGACCTTGTAAAGATAAGGATTCAGGTCTGTCTGCTGTATACCTTTGCTCCTGCGCGCACTGCCCTTCTCTCCACATTTATGTGTTTGTTTGTTTGTCCATCTAATCTTTTGGGTTTTTATTTCTAATGAGGTCGACCAGTTGTCTATTTATTATTTTTTTTACTACGCATCAAGCTGCGCTGCTTGTCTTTGCTCCTGTGTGCTCGCGCACTCTCGCCTTTTCCACTTATTTTTATTTTTGATTTATTTTGTCAATTTAAAAAAAAATACGCATCGTGCTGTGCTGTTTGTGTTTGCTTGAGTGCATTCCCGCCCTCTCGCTTTCTACACTTTACAATTTTTTTGTTATTATTTATCTATTCCTGAGAGTTCATCTTAATTTTTGTTACTTTATTTAAATGAAGTCGACCAGTTGCCTGCCCTTCCTTCCATTATCCGTCACCGAGACAAACTGAACACAGTTCTGAGGTCGACCTTGTAAAGATAAGGATTCAGGTCTGTCTGCTGTTTACCTTTGCTCCTGCGCGCACTGCCCTTCTCTCCACATTTATGTGTTTGTTTGTTTGTCTATCTAATCTTTTGGGTTTTTATTTCTAATGAGGTCGACCCGTTGTCTATTTATTATTTTTTTTCACTACGCATCAATCTGCGCTACTTGTCTTTGCTCCTGTGTGCTCGCGCCCCTCGCCTTTTCCACTTATTTTTATTTTTGATTTATTTTTGATTTATTTTGTCAATTTTAAAAAAAAATACGCATCGTGCTGGCCTGTTTGTGTTTGCTTGAGTGCATTCGCGCGCTCTCGCTTTCTCCACTTTACAATTTTTTTGTTATTATTTATCTATTCCTGAGAGTTTATCTTATTTTTTATTTGTTTATTTAAATGAAGTCGACCAGTTGCCTGCCCTTCCTTCCATTATCCGTCACCGAGACAAACTGGACAAAGTTCTGAGGTCGACCTTGTAAAGATAAGGATTCAGGTCTGTCTGCTGTTTACCTTTGCTCCTTCGCGCACTGCCCTTCTCTCCACATTTATGTGTTTGTTTGTTTGTCTATCTAATCTTTTGGGTTTTTATTTCTAATGAGGTCGACCAGTTGTCTATTTATTATTTTTTTTACTACGCATCAAGATGCGCTGCTTGTCTTTGTTGCTGTGTGCTCGCGCACTCTCGCCTTTTCCACTTATTTTTATTTTTGATTTATTTTTGATTTATTTTGTCAATTTAAAAAAATAATACGCATCGTGCTGTGCTGTTTGTGTTTGCTTGAGTGCATTCGCGCGCTCTCGTTTTCTACACTTTACAATTTTTTTGTTATTATTTATCTATTCCTGAGAGTTTATCTTATTCTTTATTTGTTTATTTAAATGAAGTCGACCAGTTGCCTGCCCTTCCTTCCATTATCCGTCACCGAGACAAACTGAACAAAGTACTGAGGTCGACCTTGTAAAGATAAGGATTCAGGTCTGTCTGCTGTTTACCTTTGCTCCTGCACACACTGCTCTTCTCTCCACATTTATGTGTTTGTTTGTTTGTCTATCTAATCTTTTGGGTTTTTATTTCTAATGAGGTCGACCAGTTGTCTATTTATTATTTTTTTTACTACGCATCAAGCTGCGCTGCTTGTCTTTGCTCCTGTGTGCTCGCGCACTCTCGCCTTTTCCACTTATTTTTATTTTTGATTTATTTTGTCAATTTAAAAAAAAATACGCATCTTGCTGTGCTGTTTGTGTTTGCTTGAGTGCATTCGCGCGCTCTCGCTTTCTCCATTTTACAATTTTTTTGTTATTATTTATCTATTCCTGAGAGTTTATCTTATTTTTTATTTGTTCATTTAAATGAATTCGACCAGTTGCCTGCCCTTCCTTCCATTATCCGTCACCGAGACAAACTGAACAAAGTTCTGAGGTCGACCTTGTAAAGATAAGGATTCAGGTCTGTCTGCTGTTTACCTTTGCTACTGCGCGCACTGCCCTTCTCTCCACATTTCTGTGTTTGTTTGTTTGTCTATCTAATATTTTGGGTTTTTATTTCTAATGAGGTCGACCAGTTGTCTATTTATTATTTTTTTACTAAGCATCAAGCTGCGCTGCTTGTCTTTGCTCCTGTGTGCTCGCGCACTCTCGACTTTTCCACTTATTTTTATTTTTGATTTATTTTTGATTTATTTTGTCAATTTAAAAAAAATACGCATCGTGCTGTGCTGTTTGTGTTTGCTTGAGTGCATTCGCGCGCTCTCGCTTTCTCCACTTTACAATTTTTTTGTTATTTTTTATCTATTCCTGAGAGTTTATCTTATTTTTTATTTGTTTATTTAAATGAAGTCGACCAGTTGCCTGCCCTTCCTTCCATTATCCGTCACCCAGACAAACTGAACAAAGTTCTGAGGTCGACCTTGTAAAGATAAGGATTCAGGTCTGTCTGCTGTATACCTTTGCTCCTGCCCGCACTGCCCTTCTCTCCACATTTATGTGTTTGTTTGTTTGTCTATCTAATCGTTTGGGTTTTTATTTCTAATGAGGTCGACCAGTTGTCTATTTATTATTTTTTTTACTACGCATCAAGCTGCGCTGCTTGTCTTTGCTCCTGTGTGCTCGCGCACTCTCGCCTTTTCCACTTATTTTTATTTTTGATTTATTTTTGATTTATTTTGTCAATTTAAAAAAAAAATACTCATCGTGCTGTGCTGTTTGTGTTTGCTTGAGTGCATTCGCGCCCTCTCGCTTTCTACACTTTACAATTTTTTTGTTATTATTTATCTATTCCTGAGAGTTTATCTTAATTTTTGTTACTTTATTTAAATGAAGTCGACCAGTTTCCTGCCCTTCCTTCCATTATCCGTCACCGAGACAAACTGAACAAAGTTCTGAGGTCGACCTTGTAAAGATAAGGATACAGGTCTGTCTGCTGTTTACCTCTGCTCCTGCGCGCACTGCCCTTCTCTCCACATTTATGTGTTTGTTTGTTTGTCTATCTAATCTTTTGGGTTTTTATTTCTAATGAGGTCGACCAGTTGTCTATTTATTATTTTTTTTACTACGCATCAAGCTGCGCTGCTTGTCTTTGCTCCTGTGTGCTCGCGCACTCTCGCCTTTTCCACTTATTTTTATTTTTGATTTATTTTGTCAATTTAAAAAAAATACGCATCTTGCTGTGCTGTTTGTGTTTGCTTGAGTGCATTCGCGCGCTCTCGCTTTCTCCATTTTACAATTTTTTTGTTATTATTTATCTATTCCTGAGAGTTCATCTTAATTTTTGTTACTTTATTTAAATGAAGTCGCCCAGTTGCCTGCCCTTCCTTCCATTATCCGTCACCGAGACAAACTGAACAAAGTTCTGAGGTCGACCTTGTAAAGATAAGGATTCAGGTCTGTCTGCTGTTTACCTTTGCTCCTGCGCGCACTGCCCTTCTCTCCACATTTATGTGTTTGTTTGTTTGTCTATCTAATCTTTTGGGTTTTTATTTCTAATGAGGTCGACCAGTTGTCTATTTATTATTTTTTTTCACTACGCATCAATCTGTGCTACTTATCTTTGCTCCTGTGTGCTCGCGCCCTCGCCTTTTCCACTTATTTTTATTTTTGATTTATTTTTGATTTATTTTGTCAATTTTAAAAAAAATACGCATCGTGCTGTGCTGTTTGTGTTTGCTTGAGTGCATTCGCGCGCTATCGCTTTCTCCACTTTACAATTTTTTTGTTATTATTTATCTATTCCTGAGAGTTTATCTTATTTTTTATTTGTTTATTTAAATGAAGTCGACCAGTTGCCTGCCCTTCCTTCCATTATCCGTCACCGAGACAAACTGAACAAAGTTCTGAGGTCGACCTTGTAAAGATAAGGATTCAGGTCTGTCTGCTGTTTACCTTTGCTCCTGCGCGCACTGCCCTTCTCTCCACATTTATGTGTTTGTTTGTTTGTCCATCTAATCTTTTGGGTTTTTATTTCTAATGAGGTCGACCAGTTGTCTATTTATTATTTTTTTACTACGCATCAAGATGCGCTGCTTGTCTTTGCTCCTGTGTGCTCGCGCACTCTCGCCTTTTTCACTTATTTTTATTTTTGATTTGTTTTTGATTTATTTTGTCAATTTTAAAAAAAAATACGCATCGTGCTGTGCTGTTTTTGTTCGCTTGAGTGCATTCGAGCGCTCTCGCTTTCTCCACTTTACAATTTTTTTGTTATTATTTATCTATTCCTGAGAGTTTATCTTATTTTTTATTTGTTTATTTAAATGAAGTCGACCAGTTGCCTGCCCTTCCTTCCATTATCCGTCACCGAGACATACTGAACAAAGTACTGAGGTCGACCTTGTAAAGATAAGGATTCAGGTCTGTCTGCTGTTTACCTTTGCTCCTGCGCGCACTGCCCTTCTCTCCACATTTATGTGTTTGTTTGTTTGTCTATCTAATCTTTTGGGTCTTTATTTCTAATGAGGTCGACCAGTTGTCTATTTATTATTTTTTTTACTATGCATCAAGCTGCGCTGCTTGTCTTTGCTCCTGTGTGCTCGCCAACTCTCGCCTTTTCCACTTATTTTTATTTTTGATTTATTTTTGATTTATTTTGTCAATTTAAAAAAAAATACGCATCGTGCTGTGCTGTTTGTTTTTGCTTGAGAGCATTCGCGCGCTCTCGCTTTATCCACTTTACAATTTTTTTGTTATTTTTTATCTATTCCTGAGAGTTTATCTTATTTTTTATTTGTTTATTTAAATGAAGTCGACCAGTTGCCTGCCCTTCCTTCCATTATCCGTCACCGAGACAAACTGAACAAAGTTCTGAGGTCGACCTTGTAAAGATAAGGATTCAGGTCTGTCTGCTGTTTACCTTTGCTCCTGCGCGCACTGCCCTTCTCTCCACATTTATGTGTTTGTTTGTCTGTCTATGTAATCTTTTGGGTTTTTATTTCTAATGAGGTCGACCAGTTGTCTATTTATTATTTTTTTTACTACGCATCAAGCTGCGCTGCTTGTCTTTGCTCCTGTGTGCTCGCACACTCTCGCCTTTTCCACTTATTTTTATTTTTGATTTATTTTTGATTTATTTTGTCAATTTTAAAAAAAAATACGCATCGTGCTGTGCTGTTTGTGTTTGCTTGAGTGCATTCGCGCGCTCTCGCTTTCTCCACTTTACAATTTTTTTGTTATTATTTATCTATTCCTGAGAGTTTATCTTATTTTTTATTTGTTTATTTAAATGAAGTCGACCAGTTTCCTGCCCTTCCTTCCATTATCCGTCACCGAGACAAACTGAACAAAGTTCTGAGGTCGACCTTGTAAAGATAAGGATACAGGTCTGTCTGCTGTTTACCTCTGCTCCTGCGCGCACTGCCCTTCTCTCCACATTTATGTGTTTGTTTGTTTGTCTATCTAATGTTTTCGGTTTTTATTTCTAATGAGGTCGACCAGTTGTCTATTTATAATTTTTTTTACTACGCAGCAAGCTGCGCTGCTTGTCTTTGCTCCTGTGTGCTCGCGCACTCTCGCCTTTTCCACTTATTTTTATTTTTGATTTATTTTTGATTTATTTTGTTAATTTAAAAAAAATACGCATCGTGCTGTGCTGTTTGTGTTTGCTTGAGTGCATTCGCGCGCTCTCGCTTTCTCCACTTTACAATTTTTTTGTTATTATTTATCTATTCCTGAGAGTTTATCTTATTTTTTATTTGTTTATTTAAATGAAGTCGACCAGTTGCCTGCCCTTCCTTCCATTATCCGTCACCGAGACAAACTGAACAAAGTTCTGAGGTCGACCTTGTAAAGATAAGGATTCAGGTCTGTCTGCTGTTTACCTTTGCTCCTGCGCGCACTGCCCTTCTCTCCACATTTATGTGTTTGTTTGTTTGTCTATCTAATATTTTGGGTTTTTATTTCTAATGAGGTCGACCAGTTGTCTATTTATTATTTTTTTTAATATGCATCAAGCTGCGCTGCTTGTCTTTGCTCCTGTGTGCTCGCCAACTCTCGCCTTTTCCACTTATTTTTATTTTTGATTTATTTTTGATTTATTTTGTCAATTAAAAAAAATACGCATCGTGCTGTGCTGTTTGTGTTTGCTTGAGTGCATTCGCGCGCTCTCGCTTTCTCCACTTTACAATTTTTTGTTATTATTTGTCTATTCCTGAGAGTTTATCTTATTTTTTATTTGTTTATTTAAATGAAGTCGACCAGTTGCCTGCCCTTCCTTCCATTATCCGTCACCGAGACAAACTGAACAAAGTTCTGAGGTCGACCTTGTAAAGATAAGGATTCAGGTCTGTCTGCTGTTTACCTTTGCTCCTGTGCGCACTGCCCTTCTCTCCACATTTATGTGTTTGTTTGTTTGTCTATCTAATCTTTTGGGTTTTTATTTCTAATGAGGTCGACCAGTTGTCTATTTATTATTTTTTTTACTACGCATCAAGCTGCGCTGCTTGTCTTTGCTCCTGTGTGCTTGCGCACTCTCGCCTTTTCCACTTATTTTTATTTTTGATTTATTTTTGATTTATTTTGTCAATTTAAAAAAAATACGCATCGTGCTGTGCTGTTTGTGTTTGCCTGAGTGCATTCGCGCGCTCTCGCTTTCTCCACTTTACAATTTTTTTGTTATTATTTGTCTATTCCTGAGAGTTTATCTTATTTTTTATTTGTTTATTTAAATGAAGTCGACCAGTTGCCTGCCCTTCCTTCCATTATCCGTCACCGAGACAAACTGAACAAAGTTCTGAGGTCGACCTTGTAAAGATAAGGATTCAGGTCTGTCTGCTGTTTACCTTTGCTCCTGCGCGCACTACCCTTCTCTCCACATTTCTGCGTTTGTTTGTTTGTCTATGTAATCTTTTGGGTTTTTATTTCTAATGAGGTCGACCAGTTGTCTATTTATTATTTTTTTTACTAGGCATCAAGCTGCGCTGCTTGTCTTTGCTCCTGTGTGCTCGCGCACTCTCGCCTTTTCCACTTATTTTTATTTTTGATTTATTTTTGATTTATTTTGTCAATTTTAAAAAAAAATACGCATCGTGCTGTGCTGTTTGTGTTTGCTTGAGTGCATTCGCGCGCTCTCGCTTTCTCCACTTTACAATTTTTTTGTTATTATGTATCTATTCCTGAGAGTTTATCTTATTTTTTATTTGTTTATTTAAATGAAGTCGACCAGTTGCCTGCCCTTCCTTCCATTATCCGTCACCGAGACAAACTGAACAAAGTTCTGAGGTCGACCTTGTAAAGATAAGGATTCAGGTCTGTCTGCTGTTTACCTTTGCTCCTGCGCGCACTGCCCTTCTCTCCACATTTATGTGTTTGTTTGTTTGTCTATCTAATCTTTTGGGTTTTTATTTCTAATGAGGTCGACCAGTTGTCTATTTATTATTTTTTTTACTATGCATCAAGCTGCGCTGCTTGTCTTTGCTCCTGTGTGCTCGCGCATTCTCGCCTTTTCCACTTATTTTTATTTTTTATTTATTTTTTATTTATTTTGTCAATTTAAAAAAAATACGCATCGTGCTGTGCTGTTTGTGTTTGCTTGAGTGCATTCGCGCGCTCTCGCTTTCTCCACTTTACAATTTTTTTGTTATTATTTATCTATTCCTGAGAGTTTATCTTATTTTTTATTTGTTTATTTAAATGAAGTCGACCAGTTGCCTGCCCTTCCTTCCATTATCCGTCACCGAGACAAACTGAACAAAGTTCTGAGGTCGACCTTGTAAAGATAAGGATTCAGGTCTGTCTGCTGTTTACCTTTGCTCCTGCGCGCACTGCCCTTCTCTCCACATTTATGTGTTTGTTTGTTTGTCTATCTAATCTTTTGGGTTTTTATTTCTAATGAGGTCGACCAGTTGTCTATTTATTATTTTTTTTACTACGCATCAAGCTGCGCTGCTTGTCTTTGCTCCTGTGTGCTCGCGCACTCTCGCCTTTTCCACTTATTTTTATTTTTGATTTATTTTTGATTTATTTTGTCAATTTAAAAAAAAAAATACGCATCGTGCTGTGCTGTTTGTGTTTGCTTGAGTGCATTCGCGCGCTCTCGCTTTCTCCACTTTACAATTTTTTTGTTATTATTTATCTATTCCTGAGAGTTTATCTTATTTTTTATTTGTTTATTTAAATGAAGTCGACCAGTTGCCTGCCCTTCCTTCCATTATCCGTCACCGAGGCAAACTGAACAAAGTTCTGAGGTCGACCTTGTAAAGATAAGGATTCAGGTCTGTCTGCTGTTTACCTTTGCTCCTGCGCGCACTGCCCTTCTCTCCACATTTATGTGTTTGTTTGTTTGTCTATCTAATGTTTTCGGTTTTTATTTCTAATGAGGTCGACCAGTTGTCTATTTATTTTTTTTTTTTACTACGCATCAAGCTGCGCTGCTTTTCTTTGCTCCTGTGTGCTCGCGCACTCTCGCCTTTTCCACTTATTTTTATTTTTGATTTATTTTTGATTTATTTTGTTAATTTAAAAAAAATACGCATCGTGCTGTGCTGTTTGTGTTTGCTTGAGTGCATTCGCGCGCTCTCGCTTTCTCCACTTTACAATTTTTTTGTTATTATTTATCTATTCCTGAGAGTTTATCTTATTTTTTATTTGTTTATTTAAATGAAGTCGACCAGTTGCCTGCCCTTCCTTCCATTATCCGTCACCGAGACAAACTGAACAAAGTTCTGAGGTCGACCTTGTAAAGATAAGGATTCAGGTCTGTCTGCTGTTTACCTTTGCTCCTGCGCGCACTGCCCTTCTCTCCACATTTATGTGTTTGTTTGTTTGTCTATCTAATCTTTTGGGTTTTTATTTCTAATGAGGTCGACCAGTTGTCTATTTATTATTTTTTTTACTACGCATCAAGCTGCGCTGCTTGTCTTTGCTCCTGTGTGCTCGCGCACTCTCGCCTTTTCCACTTATTTTTATTTTTGATTTATTTTTGATTTATTTTGTCAATTTTAAAAAAAAATACGCATCGTGCTGTGCTGTTTGTGTTTGCTTGAGTGCATTCGCGCGCTCTCGCTTTCTCCACTTTACAATTTTTTTGTTATTATTTATCTATTCCTGAGAGTTTATCTTATTTTTTATTTGTTTATTTAAATGAAGTCGACCAGTTGCCTGCCCTTCCTTCCATTATCCGTCACCGAGACAAACTGAACAAAGTTCTGAGGTCGACCTTGTAAAGATAAGGATTCAGGTCTGTCTGCTGTTTACCTTTGCTCCTGCGAGCACTGCCCTTCTCTCCACATTTATGTGTTTGTTTGTTTGTCTATCTAATCTTTTGGGTTTTTATTTCTAATGAGGTCGACCAGTTGGCTATTCATTATTTTTTTTACTACGCATCAAGCTGCGCTGCTTGTCTTTGCTCCTGTGTGCTCAAGCACTCTCGCCTTTTCCACTTATTTTTATTTTTGATTTATTTTTTATTTATTTTGTCAATTTAAAAAAATACGCATCGTGCTGTGCTGTTTGTGTTTGCTTGAGTGCATTCGCGCGCTCTCGCTTTCTCCACTTTACAATTTTTTTGTTATTATTTATCTATTCCTGAGAGTTTATCTTATTTTTTATTTGTTTATTTAAATGAAGTCGACAAGTTGCCTGCCCTTCCTTCCATTATCCGTCACCGAGACAAACTGAACAAAGTTCTGAGGTCGACCTTGTAAAGATAAGGATTCAGGTCTGTCTGCTGTTTACCTTTGATCCTGCGCGCACTGACCTTCTCTCCACATTTATGTGTTTGTTTGTTTGTCTATCTAATCTTTTGGGTTTTTATTTCTAATGAGGTCGACCAGTTGTCTATTTATTATTTTTTTACTATGCATCAAGCTGCGCTGCTTGTCTATGCTCCTGTGTGCTCGCCAACTCTCGCCTTTTCCACTTATTTTTATTTTTGATTTATTTTTGATTTATTTTGTCAATTAAAAAAAATACGCATCGTGCTGTGCTGTTTGTGTTTGCTTGAGTGCATTCGCGCGCTCTCGCTTTCTCCACTTTACAATTTTTTGTTATTATTTGTCTATTCCTGAGAGTTTATCTTATTTTTTATTTGTTTATTTAAATGAAGTCGACCAGTTGCCTGCCCTTCCTTCCATTATCCGTCACCGAGACAAACTGAACAAAGTTCTGAGGTCGACCTTGTAAAGATAAGGACTCAGGTCTGTCTGCTGTTTACCTTTGCTCCTGCGCGCACTGCCCTTCTCTCCACATTTATGTGTTTGTTTGTTTGTCTATGTAATCTTTGGGTTTTTATTTCTAATGAGGTCGACCAGTTGTCTATTTATTATTTTTTTTACTACGCATCAAGCTGCGCTGCTTGTCTTTGTTCCTGTGTGCTCGCACACTCTCGCCTTTTCCACTTATTTTTATTTTTGATTTATTTTTGATTTATTTTGTCAATTTTTAAAAAAAATACGCATCGTGCTGTGCTGTTTGTGTTTGCTTGAGTGCATTCGCGCGCTCTCGCTTTCTCCACTTTACAATTTTTTTGTTATTATTTATCTATTCCTGAGAGTTTATCTTATTTTTTATTTGTTTATTTAAATGAAGTCGACCAGTTGCCTGCCCTTCCTTCCATTATCCGTCACCGAGACAAACTGAACAAAGTTCTGAGGTCGACCTTGTAAAGATAAGGATTCAGGTCTGTCTGCTGTTTACCTTTGCTCCTGCGCGCACTGCCCTTCTCTCCACATTTATGTGTTTGTTTGTTTGTCTATCTAATGTTTTCGGTTTTTATTCTAATGAGGTCGACCAGTTGTCTATTTATTATTTTTTTTACTACGCAGCAAGCTGCGCTGCTTGTCTTTGCTCCTGTGTGCTCGCGCACTCTCGCCTTTTCCACTTATTTTTATTTTTGATTTATTTTTTATTTATTTTGTTAATTTAAAAAAAATACGCATCGTGCTGTGCTGTTTGTGTTTGCTTGAGTGCATTCGCGCGCTCTCGCCGCTTTCTCCACTTTACAATTTTTTTGTTATTATTTATCTATTCCTGAGAGTTTATCTTATTTTTTATTTGTTTATTTAAATGAAGTCGACCAGTTGCCTGCCCTTCCTTCCATTATCCGTCACCGAGACAAACTGAACAAAGTTCTGAGGTCGACCTTGTAAAGATAAGGATTCAGGTCTGTCTGCTGTTTACCTTTGCTCCTGCGCGCACTGCCCTTCTCTCCACATTTATGTGTTTGTTTGTTTGTCTATCTAATCTTTTGGGTTTTTATTTCTAATGAGGTCGACCAGTTGTCTATTTATTATTTTTTTTAATATGCATCAAGCTGCGCTGCTTGTCTTTGCTCCTGTGTGCTCGCCAACTCTCGCCTTTTCCACTTATTTTTATTTTTGATTTATTTTTGATTTATTTTGTCAATTAAAAAAAATACGCATCGTGCTGTGCTGTTTGTGTTTGCCTGAGTGCATTCGCGCGCTCTCGCTTTCTCCACTTTACAATTTTTTGTTATTATTTGTCTATTCCTGAGAGTTTATCTTATTTTTTATTTGTTTATTTAAATGAAGTCGACCAGTTGCCTGCCCTTCCTTCCATTATCCGTCACCGAAACAAACTGAACAAAGTTCTGAGGTCGACCTTGTAAAGATAAGGATTCAGGTCTGTCTGCTGTTTACCTTTGCTCCTGTGCGCACTGCCCTTCTCTCCACATTTATGTGTTTGTTTGTTTGTCTATCTAATCTTTTGGGTTTTTATTTCTAATGAGGTCGACCAGTTGTCTATTTATTATTTTTTTTACTACGCATCAAGCTGCGCTGCTTGTCTTTGCTCCTGTGTGCTCGCGCACTCTCGCCTTTTCCACTTATTTTTATTTTTGATTTATTTTTGATTTATTTTGTCAATTTAAAAAAAATACGCATCGTGCTGTGCTGTTTGTGTTTGCCTGAGTGCATTCGCGCGCTCTCGCTTTCTCCACTTTACAATTTTTTTGTTATTATTTGTCTATTCCTGAGAGTTTATCTTATTTTTTATTTGTTTATTTAAATGAAGTCGACCAGTTGCCTGCCCTTCCTTCCATTATCCGTCACCGAGACAAACTGAACAAAGTTCTGAGGTCGACCTTGTAAAGATAAGGATTCAGGTCTGTCTGCTGTTTACCTTTGCTCCTGCGCGCACTACCCTTCTCTCCACATTTCTGCGTTTGTTTGTTTGTCTATGTAATCTTTTGGGTTTTTATTCTAATGAGGTCGACCAGTTGTCTATTTATTATTTTTTTACTACGCATCAAGCTGCGCTGCTTGTCTTTGCTCCTGTGTGCTCGCGCATTCTCGCCTTTTCCACTTATTTTTATTTTTGATTTATTTTTGATTTATTTTGTCAATTTTAAAAAAAAAATACGCATCGTGCTGTGCTGTTTGTGTTTGCTTGAGTGCATTCGCGCGCTCTCGCTTTCTCCACTTTACAATTTTTTTGTTATTATTTATCTATTCCTGAGAGTTTATCTTATTTTTTATTTGTTTATTTAAATGAAGTCGACCAGTTGCCCTGCCCTTCCTTCCATTATCCGTCACCGAGACAAACTGAACAAAGGTCTGAGGTCGACCTTGTAAAGATAAGGATTCAGGTCTGTCTGCTGTATACCTTTGCTCCTGCGCGCACTGCCCTTCTCTCCACATTTATGTGTTTGTTTGTTTGTCTATCTAATCTTTTGGGTTTTTATTTCTAATGAGGTCGACCAGTTGTCTATTTATTATTTTTTTTACTATGCATCAAGCTGCGCTGCTTGTCTTTGCTCCTGTGTGCTCGCGCATTCTCGCCTTTTCCACTTATTTTTATTTTTTATTTATTTTTTATTTATTTTGTCAATTTAAAAAAAATACGCATCGTGCTGTGCTGTTTGTGTTTGCTTGAGTGCATTCGCGCGCTCTCGCTTTCTCCACTTTACAATTTTTTTGTTATTATTTATCTATTCCTGAGAGTTTATCTTATTTTTTATTTGTTTATTTAAATGAAGTCGACCAGTTGCCTGCCCTTCCTTCCATTATCCGTCACCGAGACAAACTGAACAAAGTTCTGAGGTCGACCTTGTAAAGATAAGGATTCAGGTCTGTCTGCTGTTTACCTTTGCTCCTGCGCGCACTGCCCTTCTCTCCACATTTATGTGTTTGTTTGTTTGTCTATCTAATCTTTTGGGTTTTTATTTCTAATGAGGTCGACCAGTTGTCTATTTATTATTTTTTTTACTATGCATCAAGCTGCGCTGCTTGTCTTTGCTCCTGTGTGCTCAAGCACTCTCGCCTTTTCCACTTATTTTTATTTTTGATTTATTTTTTATTTATTTTGTCAATTTAAAAAAATACGCATCGTGCTGTGCTGTTTGTGTTTGCTTGAGTGCATTCGCGCGCTCCTCGCTTTCTCCACTTTACAATTTTTTTGTTATTATTTATCTATTCCTGAGAGTTTATCTTATTTTTTATTTGTTTATTTAAATGAAGTCGACCAGTTGCCTGCCCTTCCTTCCATTATCCGTCACCGAGACAAACTGAACAAAGTTCTGAGGTCGACCTTGTAAAGATAAGGATTCAGGGTCTGTCTGCTGTTTACCTTTGATCCTGCGCGCACTGCCCTTCTCTCCACATTTATGTGTTTGTTTGTTTGTCTATCTAATCTTTTGGGTTTTTATTTCTAATGAGGTCGACCAGTTGTCTATTTATTATTTTTTTTACTATGCATCAATCTGCGCTGCTTGTCTTTGCTCCTGTGTGCTCGCCAACTCTCGCCTTTTCCACTTATTTTTATTTTTGATTTATTTTTGATTTATTTTGTCAATTAAAAAAAAATACGCATCGTGCTGTGCTGTTTGTGTTTGCTTGAGTGCATTCGCGCGCTCTCGCTTTCTCCACTTTACAATTTTTTGTTATTATTTGTCTATTCCTGAGAGTTTATCTTATTTTTTATTTGTTTATTTAAATGAAGTCGACCAGTTGCCTGCCCTTCCTTCCATTATCCGTCACCGAGACAAACTGAACAAAGTTCTGAGGTCGACCTTGTAAAGATAAGGATTCAGGTCTGTCTGCTGTTTACCTTTGCTCCTGCGCGCACTGCCCTTCTCTCCACATTTATGTGTTTGTTTGTTTGTCTATCTAATCTTTTGCGTTTTTATTTCTAATGAGGTCGACCAGTTGTCTATTTATTATTTTTTTTACTACGCATCAAGCTGCGCTGCTTGACTTTGCTCCTGTGTGCTCGCGCATTCTCGCCTTTTCCACTTATTTTTATTATTGATTTATTTTTGATTTATTTTGTCAATTTAAAAAAAATACGCATCGTGCTGTGCTGTTTGTGTTTGCTTGAGTGCATTTCGCGCA